>NC_069000.1:1723362-1725079 GCF_001194135.2 Octopus bimaculoides
ACACACACACACACACACACACACACACACACACACACACACACACACATATATACAGGCACGAAAGTGCACGTTTTTGCAATGCTACATACACCGGCGTATGTTGAAATGTAGATCAATGTAAATGCATTCCGAAGGTTTGTCAAAATATTCTATCAAATTATACATCTGCTCTATTTAGCCAAATGTTCCCAGAATGTCGGTGACACACATTTACACTCGCCAACACACAATCACACACGCAAACACAGACACACTCTCACTTATACACACATACCTGCATGCACACACATGCGCGCGCACCTGTATACATGTGTGAGGTTATATCTACGTATATAATTTTTATATTGATACATCTAGCAAATGTACACGAACACGTGCACATCTGCACATACATACGCATGAATACAAACAAGTATGACATAATTGTATACACACGCACATGTATGCACACGCGAACACATGCATATACACATACATACGGACACACAAACACATACACACATATATATATGTATACGCACATGTGTGTGTGTTTGTACACGTATATACACACACACACATGCACACAGATATATATATATATATATATATATACATATATATATATATATATATATATATATGCATGTATATATAAATGTGTATATATATGTGTGTATATATATATGCATGTATGTATGTGTTTACATGTATTAGTGTAGGTATAGAGATAGACAGGGAGAGAAAGAGAGGGGAAGAGGGGGCGGGAGAAGAGGGAGTGACTGATAAATTGTTTCCCCTTTTTTTCCTACATAATAAAAACCGCACCCACCAAATAATGTAAATATGCCAAGAAAACCACTACTACTACTACTACTACTACTACTACTACTACTACTAAACGTAAATAGAAAGGAATTGTCCTGGGACGTTTGTCGTTTTTCTCATTCTCTCTGTACTGAACGGAAGTGTCTTTAATAATAATAATAATAATAATAGGGGTCTAGTCCTGATTCAGACTAGACCTCTCGGTGGGATAAAACTTCGGAAAAGGTCTGGAAGTACGGTAGCCAGTCGACATGGCCTTTTTTTCCCTGCAGTTCGTCACTTTAATTGAACTGCTGTCTCGGACCAAGTGCAGATCGGAGTTGGGCCTTTGTCGTCGGAATTGTTGCTAGACGCTAATTGCTTTTCGGCAACAAGATTATGGTGTCGGTAGAAAGTTAACCCTTGCATTCTGTAGAGAGTTAATGAAGGATATGAACAATAATAGTCAGAGAGCGATTCCGGACGTCGACGAGAACAATCTGAAGACTTTCCAAAAGCCCCTGACCTAGTGTTGCTTCAAGGAGCCATTGCCTATTCAGGATAATCTCTACGGCTATGGCTATGTTGGAATAACCATCAACTGAACATGGCGGAGATGCACATCAAGTAAGGAATCCGGCCAGTGCGCTTTCGTTCTGTATCCGACTCGACGGTTCCGTCATTTTGAAAGACAGATGGACGTAGTTTGAGGAATGGCTTAATTTCTGTTTTCTAACAGATCGAGTAGCCGACATTGGGCTCTCTCTCGCTGGCTCACATTTCTATCATGTAATTCGAACTGGGTGCTTGTGAGTTCAGTGTCAGGCTTAGAACGCAACTGAGATATCGGCGACACAAAGCCATAATACTCTTGACAGACTGGAGAAGTTGTAATCTCTTTCTCCCTCTCTCTCTCCCTCTCTCTCTC
>NC_069000.1:1725239-1729671 GCF_001194135.2 Octopus bimaculoides
AAGGGTCGTTCTCACAGTTTATATTTATATCATAAGATTTTTAAACTTTTAAATTTTCATATTCAAAAGAGACAGAGACTTCAAATTCGATATATCGATTTATTCACCACTCTATGTTAACATTTCTGTGCCAAACTTATCCAGTGACTGGTCCATTGGATTTAGACGTTTGGCACTTCTTCAGGAGTGGTTACCTTTCGAACAAAACACGAAAAAACACATACATAACTATTATTAGGTCTTTAGGACATCGTTAGCTTTCGTGTTTGTTATTATAGGGGAGATAACTCCTTAATTTTCTATTTTTATTTTGTATATATATATATATACGCGCAAATATACATACATATATATGTATACATAGACATACACCTGCTGGCTCTCTCTCTCTCTCACACACATACATTAAAATAACACCAAATTTAGCGGAAAACTATAACCAAACAACAGTCGTGAAGTTTGTGTTTCATGTGTTTGATATGCATGTGTGTACGTGTATATGTTTATGTGTTCACATGTTTGGTTTGTGTGTTTGTGTGTGTGTGTGTGTGTGTGCTTGGGCGTGTGAAACAAAAATATTTCTAATTACGGGGTTATGAAAAAAGACATTAAAAAGAAACAGAAGATGAACTGTTTAGTGAATAAATAACTCAAAGATGTCATCTGCACAGAAGTGCAACTGTTAATATTCAATGAAATGAACCATAAACACAATCAAAGCGCTAATCAGAGATAAGTATAGTTTTCTCGCAGTGGACAAGTAGGTGGAAGTACATCAAGTCAGTTCAAAGCACCCCGCTAGCCGCACTGATGGATGTATGCATTTCGGAGTAGTTATCTCCTCTTCAGCAGCAGAAAACGGAAATGCAGACATTACGAATTGACACGAGAGACAGGTCTCTCTTATATGCCCGTCATCATACACTGACTAGTCAGGCAAGTCGACGGCTCACCGTAAATCAAATATGGCGTGATAGCGCTAAGTTGTGTTACCATTTCAAATATGCTTGAGGCGAATTCGTACCCGTAACAAAACAATTCACTGTATTTTGTTATGGAAAACATTTGTCCCTGTAGTCAGATAGGTATAAACACACCAAGTGAACGTCTTTCTTACGGGTTCGAATTTGCTTCAAACATATTTGAACTGCTAACAAGTTTATGTATATTTATTGATAACACACTCGCGCATTATATTATTTTAGCTCTAGGTTAGAGTGTCGAGCACTCTAGGACTATTACATACAGTTGTATTGAACAATGTATTCTTTCATATACTGTATATATTCAGGCTAACGTGTGAGCTGAAACATGCTGCACAAAAGTATTTTCATGAAGTCGTACCTAGTTGCATGCGCGCTTTGTTATTGGCATCGCAACAGTCTGTTATCGCAATCGCCGATGTCAGATAAGGAAATTAATTAAATAATCATTTACGTTATTATCATTATTGACGATCCTCATGCAGACTTGGTTGTTGCTGTTGTTATTGTTATAATTGTTGTTGTTGTTGTTGTCTGGTCCACAACAATGATTGAAAGAATGCCACTGGTTTGTCGAAGTGTCGCATTCATAGTAAAACTATCTGGAGACTCTTTCAATAGTAACACCCCCTATTTGTTTCTCTATCCAAAATCTATCTATCTATCTATCTATCTGCATATATACACATATATATGTATGTATGTATATATATATATATATATATATATATATATATATATATATATATATATATATATATATATATATATATATATATATGTATATACACTATACGTGTATACGAGATGCTGTCTCGAGACGAATACCGCAGTTTTGTAGGTTTGTACAGTATATCCACGTTAAGTAAGATGTATAGATTGCTCTTTTGGACTAATACTGCTTCCGTCGCTTATAACTAACTTTTATGCCTATATGTATGCATGCAATTATGCAATCTTTTTATTTCTTTTTCAGCAGCAGTGAACAAGATGGGGAACGCCGTAAGGCGGTACTTAAATTCGGATTTCCTTATATTTGTCAGAACCGGTGACCGTAAGCATGCTTCAACTGACGCCAACGTCAAAATCATTTTGATCAACGAGGACGGAGTGAAATCTTACGAGATCGTCTTGGATAACATTCTACGAGATGATTTCAAAAAAGGTGCCAGTGATACGTTCTCCGTGAGAAACCTGCGAGATTTCGGTCGAGTGGAAAAAATCGAATTCTGGCGAGACAATGCCGGAGTCTCTCCAGATTGGTACGTGGAAAAAATCATGGTGGAAAATGTTAAAACCAATGAGATGAGTGTCTTCCCCGTGTTTCGGTGGATCAAAGCTAATTATCATTACAAAATTCGTCATCTGGATACAGTTTTGCCCCAAGACGATGAACAAGTCGAGCAACGGAAGATGGAATTGGAAGATAAACGGAAAATCTACATTGCCAGTCAGAAAGGACCTGGGTTACCAATGATGGTGAGTTGTGTTTCGTTTTTCAGATAATCCTTTCTACTGGAGGTACAAGGCCTCAAATTTGTGGAGAGGGGACTAGTCAATTACATTGACTCCAGTGTTTCATAGGTACTTAATCTATCGACCCTGAAAGGATGAAAGGCAAAGTCGACCTCGTCTTTTGTTTTTGTTTTGTGAATACTCCCCCTATATATAAGAATATATGTAAATATGTGCAATATATATATATATATATACATATATATATACATGCATATATATATTTCTATGCGTATACTTACAGCTACAGGCATGCTCATATATGTATGTGTACCAAATGAACTAATGTGAAAATAATGTGTACCCTTATTATATTAAAATAACAAACATAGAGCCGACTGGAGGGAGGTCATTGTTTGTGTTTTCCAACTTACATAATACATACTTACAAATAGGCACCAGGCAGGCACCCCACACCACACATCCATTTATTTATAAAGCAATTACCCATTTTTTTTCATTATTAGAAGTGAACGAGTCCGCATGTGTCGTATCGAGAACGAAGGAATTTTTTAGCTTCGTTCTGAATCAGGTTTTTACGTGCGAAATGCCTGCGGCCATTTTTACTACAAACAGTCCTGTTCGTGACTAATATTTCAAGCAGGAAGTCTCTAAACTGCGCATACAGAGGCTGGTTGATCTCTAAAAAGGAAAATCTCAGAGTTCTACCACAGGGAGTAGGAATATAATAATCTAATATTTGAAAATTTATACATTGTAAGATTGTAATTAATGTTGCTTAATAAAATCTTGTGCAGACATATTAATTTCCAAAATTACTTTTCTTAACACTCATTCACCCTAGGAGTTCCTTCGGATCTTTTTTAAAACGGGGGCCATATTTTTCATTAACGAAACACTTTGAAACTTGGAACACTGGTAGAATGTGTCATATAAAACATCTTTTTCTCTTAGTCTTCTTTAAGAAAAAAAAGAAATCCATAAGTTATTCCATGTTAAAGTTGTCGTATTTCTGTAATTTCAACCAAGTCTTTCCGTACCAAAAACACTACGTAAAACATTAATGAAAAATGTGGCCCCCGTTTTAAAATAGATCCGTTCCTTCTGTGTTTACAATTAGTCACTGATACTAAAACGGCTCCATCGTCCTGTTTTAGATGTTTCAACGATGAGTCGCAAAACTCGTTGTTCTAAGCGACAACAGTTCGGCGTCATTGACGTATGAACGTGCATCTGATTGGTTACTTTGTTGTTTTCAAATTAATAACAAAAATGATCACCTACGAAGGGCAAAAGAATACTATCAACATTCCTATGAAACAACTTCTTCTTCACGGATTATCTCATAACACGGATTATCTCATAACACGTGTCATCTCACAACACGTATGTCCACCTCCACATATTCTGCAGTTACTTACGTTTCTTTGCATTACGTGTTTTTGGTCATTTCTGGTGGGGAGGCTTCGGTCTTCCGCTGCAATTAAAATTCCTTCAGTCTCTGCTTTGAGTGCTGAGCTTCTCAGCCATTGCTGGGATTTTGCTTTGTCTTTTGCTTTTGCGTTTAGTTTAAACCAGTATTTGCCATGAAAGGGCTTTTCTTGCCATCATTTTAACATGATCCGTTTTATTATTATTATTATTATTATTATTATTATTATTATTATTATTATTATTATTATTATTACCATATGTTTAGCTTTTGCTTTGTGTTTGTACAAGTTGACTCCGAGTCTCACCCGGAGACCTCAAGAAACAACAAGTTAGAAGTTCAAGTGGGTATTATGACTCGGGTGTTATATTTTTAGTATTGTTCTAGAGAGTGTCTGTCAAAACATAAGAAAAGTAAAAGTTTGTTTTGAAAGTCATTTGATGATAAGACGAGTGTTTGCTATTATGTACATTAAAACATACTGCCAAGAGCATCGCAATCACTAGTGTGACTAGCAGAGTGATAATCCCCGTTCCTGTTA
>NC_069000.1:1729838-1733287 GCF_001194135.2 Octopus bimaculoides
ACAATATTATTTTACAGAATATTTTAAAATTAATAAAATAAAACTTATAAAAATGAAATATTGCCGCGATTCGCTTATTTAATAGGTCTGGATTAAAAGAACCTTTACCCTTTTCTAATCTAGGCACAAGGCCCGAAATTTTGGGGGAGTGGGCGCAGTCGATATGATCGCCGCCAGTACACAATTTATCGACCCCGAAACGATGAAAGGCAAAGTCGACCTCGGCGGAATTTGAACTCAGAACGTAACGGCAGACGAAATACCGCTGAGCATTTCGCCCGGTGTGCTAACGTTTTTGCCGACTCGCCGCCTTTACTGATTCATCTATACGCCATTTCTTGCCGTTGTTTAGCCCCAGGTCAATCTTTATTGACGCGACCTGCTATTAAAAGCTGGCTGCTATTTCTAGCTGGGTCTACCTACCATACAGATGAGCCCCTCTTCAGTTGGAATATCTCAGTTTGTTTATAAAGAAATGAAAATAAGCAAGGCCTCTGTTCGCTTATCATTAAAACAGTTTGTAACTAATATTTGTTTACGGTCAATAGAAATATTGTGTGTCTCCAGCTAAGTTGAAGTAAAACATTTTTTTTATGTGTTTGGGATTATGTCGTGTGTGTGTGTGTGTGTGTGTGTGTGTGTGTGTGTGTGTGTGTGTGTGTGTATGTGTGTGTAAGCGTGTGCGTGTTGTATGTTTATTGCATTCTATGTGTTCTGAATATGTATGTTTGCATGCATGCATGCATGTGTGCAGGTCTGTATGTGTGTGTTTGGGATCATTAGTGCTTTTTCGTTAAACAAGCAGCCTTGTCATGTGGTTCGCCCTGCCCTGCCCTGATCCTGCCTCTGTAATCTATTTACCATTCAGCACACCAAACAAACACTTTACTGAAGTTTAAAACTACAGGCAAACCGCAATACAATTGTAACCCGAAACACCATTAATAGGTTTAATGTATGAAAGTGTATGTATGTATGTATGCATGCATGTATGTATGTATGTATGTATGTATATATGTAAGTTTCTTCTTTGAGTTTTATTTCAGGTCTTCTTGAGAGAATCCAAGCCAGTTGCTAACAAAGTGACAAGATTTTCTGAGTTAAGAGAGTTCCTGGTGTTTGTAAGTATGCGGTTGAGTTGGTGTGTTGGTTGAACTGTTGATGTACACATAAAAGTGTGTGCATCTATTCACATGAGAATCTCAGATGGAGAATTTTTGTAATGTCTTACAGAGTTGGCCAAAATCCGAGGTACCACTGTATATTTGTTCGAATGCTTTTAATCATAACATAGGGATGTTTCGGTTATCCCTATTTCCAAAGCTTCATATTTTGAGAGTTGTTGTTGTTGTCGTTCTTCTTCTTCTTCTTCTTGACTTTCGCTGTAAGAAGACTTTGTTTCCTCCTATGTTTGACCCACGCTTTACTCAAGCATTGTCTTACGAAATTTTCTTTGGAGTAGTTGTAACATAAGAACTATAATTACGCAAGGAAAGTCTGCCCTCAATACTCGGGCGTCGAGAAAAAAAAAAAAGGAAGTAAAAAGGATTTGCTTTGCAAACTTCAAAAATTGTTTACGATGTTTTCACATCTAAAATGGCTACCAAAATAGCTACATACGCTACATGACTGAACACGGAACAAACAGATAAAGAAATGAAATGAAATAAAAACAGACCAAAACACACAACTGGATGTAGAAAAAAGAAGGAGAAAATAAATTACTTTGTGAACAATTAATAGTAAAAATATGTCAGACATTTAAATAAGCGGTTTTGAAGACAGCCATAGTAGTAATAGCGACAAGAACGACTTACGTAGAGT
The DNA here is from genome assembly GCF_001194135.2 of Octopus bimaculoides. Lineage (NCBI taxonomy): Eukaryota > Metazoa > Mollusca > Cephalopoda > Octopoda > Octopodidae > Octopus > Octopus bimaculoides. The sequence goes on from NC_069000.1 coordinate 1,731,663, forward strand.
TAAACACTATAATCCATTAATACAATAGTTGTGTTAAAACTAATCTTTTAATACAAATTAGAAAAACAGAATTTGTTGACCCATCATTGTTACAAAGGTAGAATGTAGTGGGGAGGGTTAATTTTGTAAAAGTGAGAAGTATTTCTTTGCATCTAACCGGGGCCTATTACATACATACATACATACATACATACGTACATACAATATATACATGTACATATATACATGTCACTTAGTGTCAGCGTTAGTTCCTCCCGCATAGTTACCCTGTACATCGGACAGCAAAACGTTCCCAATCATTCCAGTCGCCTGTATCTTCCCGGGTGATTTTAGGTTGCTGTCTAATGTATTCGTTCTTTTGGCAAACAGAAAGCATGACCTGCAAAGTTCATTTGTCTTTCCGCACATATTCTCCAGTTTGTGATTCTGTCCCTGTAGGTAATGTTGAGTATTCTGTGTAGACACCATTGGTGGGATGCATTCACCCTTTGAGTGATCTTGTGTGTGTGTATGTATGTGTGTGTGTGTGTCCGTGTGTCTGTGCGTGCGTGTGTGTGTGTGCATGTGTGTATATATGTGTGTGTCTATGCATGTATGTAGGTATGCGCGAGTGTGTGGATAAGTATCTTTCGATAATATACATATCGGTGAAGAAAGTATATACATGAACGAAAGATTTAAATTCTTTACTCTGTACCGAGTTACAGACAAGATCTCTCTCTCTCTCTTTCTCTCTCTCTCTTTTTCTTTCTCTCTCTCTCTCTCTCTCTCTCTCTCTCCCCTCACTTTCTCTCTCTCACGTCACTCTCTACCTAAGAAACGCAGCTCACCCCTCACTCATTCAAATTCAAAGAAAATCTATACCCACCGACGCTTTTAATCACTAACCACAATAAACAAACGGAAACAAATCGTTTGATTATTGGCTGAAGTAAATTTACAATGAACTTTTACAACCGGACAAGCAACAGGAAGCCAGCAAAAGGCTTGAAAACCCATTCATATTACTATTTTCAGGTGTCATCTGTTGCAATATGACCACAGCTGCTATAAAATCTTGTATGCATTATTTATATGGCGTTCATTAAAGCAACATGGCGGAGAATTCCAAATAGATTATTTGATTTAACTAGAATCCGATAAGCTTCTCCCCCACCATGTCAATATTAGTTTTGTGTTTTGTTTTTGCAGCATAAATGTTTGAAAATGAGGTATACTTTGTATGGGAGGTCTTGTATGTGCGTATGTGTATGTATGAGAGTGAATGTGTATATATATATATATATATATATATATATATATATATATATATATATATATATATATATATATATATATACATATAAGTGTGTGTATATATATGTATATACACATACACACACATATACATATATATGTATAAGTACAATATAATCCGAAGTGTACAATAGCCATCAAGGTTGATCTTACCAGTCGGTTTCGCGCTCGGGGCACAACGGAATGTTAGGTAACAATCCGATTATATAACCCTACGCTCTTCAGAGGTAGCCACTATGGAATGAAATATGGCGATTACTCTCTCTATATATGTATATCTTTATACATACATTATATATATATATATATATATATATATATATATATAT
>NC_069000.1:1733558-1734613 GCF_001194135.2 Octopus bimaculoides
GTGTGTGTGTGTGTGTGTGTGTGTGTGTGTGTGTGTCTGTGTGTGTGTGTATTAAACTCATTCATGTATATTCTCTCCCTCTCCCTCTGTCTATATCCATTATGAACGGTTTGAATTTATGTAACAATGGATGGGTTTCAAACGCACTCGAAATCCAGACCCGGCAGAGTATAAACCGTCGTACGTTGTATTATCCAGTCATCCATTAACAGCTGGCATCGACCATGTACTGCAGTAATTAGCGAATAAGTATGTTACACCCATTAATTAAAATAGAATGTAATTAATTGGTCAGTGCTGATGACTAAGTGTAAATTAAGTATACTTTGTATGTATAAATATATATATATAGATATAGATATTTATATGTGTATGTATGTATGTATGTAATGCATGCATGTATGAAGGTATGTTTGTATGTAGGTATGTGTGTATGTTTATATGTATATATGTACGTACGTATGCATGCAGGTATGTATGTATATGTGTATGTGTGCATATATGCATGTGTGTATGTGTATGTATTTACGCATGCATGTCAATGAATGTAAGAATATGTGTCCTGCTTTATGTATGTGTACATATGCGTGTATTTCTACACGTGTATGTCTCTCTCTCTCTCTCTCTCTCTCTCTCTATACACACATATATATATATATATATATATATATATATATGTGTATATATATAAAATACGCATTCACGCAGGCGCACAGCCACACACAATATATATGTATAATACGAAGGCGCGCGCGCACACACACACATATCCACACACATCTGTGTATAGGTCAAGTGGCTTGAGAATGCTACTGGTTTCATGCAACCCGGTGCTGCAAGTAATTCTGTCGCGTCGTCAGCGAGGCGACTCAACTGGCGACTCCATCAAACTTGCTTAGTGAGGGTACAGGTCTGGGTTTCGAGTGCGTTGGAAACCCATCCATTATTATATAAATTCAAACCGTTCATAATGGATATAGACAGAGGGAGAGGGAGAGAATATACATGAATGAGTTTAATACACACACACACACACACACACACACACACACACA
>NC_069000.1:1735794-1736759 GCF_001194135.2 Octopus bimaculoides
TATATATATATATATATGGTTATGTATGTATATATATATATATATATGGTTATGTATGTATATATATATATATATATGGTTATGTATATATATATATATATATATATATGTACGTACGTATGCATGCTTGTATGTATGTATTATGTAAGCAATTTAGCGTTAAACAATTACTCAGTACTTTTAATAGAATACGTTTATCAAACATTTATTTAGAAGAAGAGGAGTAATAGTGACCTCGTAGTTTCGGCCTGTTTAGCATTCGTCAATAAATACATACATACATACATGCATACATACATGCATGTCACATATCTATGTTTGTATGTGACTATAAACTTATAAAAAAAAACAACCCATTATTCTTTGTTGTTCAATTCGGAAATGATTATCTATATTGTTGAGTATATATAATGGGAGCGAGTATAAAATATTTGACTACTGTCAAGTGTATATAATTGGCTGTATATATCAACAAATAATTATCAACGGCGTGTTGATAGTGTCACGCCATGTTTATTATATATGGCGGATGCGACCTTCAGTCACGTACGTTCCACAGCTGCAACCACTTACATAAACACTACACACACGAGCGTGCGCATATACACATACACACAGATATGCACACACACACATATATTTATTAAACCTATTTACAAATCTGCGTAAATAATTTCCGGACAACCATTCGTTATTGAATGTTTCTTCTCTTTATCTCGCCAGTATGTGTATATATGTTTCATGTTAAGAGAAGTCCCTTAATAGTTATCAATCCTTCCACATGAAGCTTCGGTGTTCGCCTCCATTTTGGATTTTCGTGCTTTAATCCAAGATGGAGATGGACCCCGATGTTCCATGTTGAAAGGCTTGATAATTATTATGGGATTTCTCTAAACATGAAAGCATCTGTAGCCATAATCCATAAATAATCTTTATCCATGTACACACACACACACACACACACA
>NC_069000.1:1738017-1740517 GCF_001194135.2 Octopus bimaculoides
AAAAAAAAAAAAAAAAAAGAAAACAACAGAAAAACATATGGAATCCAAAAGACCCCAACACAGTAAGAACTCAAACCCGTGGCACACGGACGCTCTTCTGCCATTTCTAATAAACATGTCAACACAAATACGCCCAAATCTGATAGATTTCATTCGAATTACAGCTTTACCATTCCTTCCATATCTAAGACACGCAAGATTTTCAAGAATTCCTTTCTTATAGTTTCTTAGTTTGGCCTTAAAATTATTTATTGAAGTCCCAGATACACCCTTAGCAATGTTAAGGGTGTATACATACATACATACATATATATATGCATATATTTATATCTATATGTTTATGTTTATATATATATATATATATATATATATATATATATATATATATATATATATATATGAGTATATATATATATATGTGTATATATTTATATATATTTAGTTTCCAGACATTGTCTACCTCGGAGTACATCGTTCAATGTATCCTATATTTCATATATTTTGAAAGAAAAAAACAAAGACAGTAGTGTGTGGGTTGTGGGAGATTTGGCTACTGATTCTAGCATGTCGAAAGACTATGAATGCTACTCAAATGTCCCAAAATGTTCTCCGTTTGTATGTCTGTCTCTGCCTCTTTCTCTCTCTCTCTCTCTCTCTCTCTTCCTCTTTCTGTCTTCTGTTTGTCTCTCTTTCCATCTCTCTCTGTCTCACGCTCTCTGTCTTCCTCCGTATATTTCTTTCTTTCTTTCTCTCTCTTTCTCTCTCTCTCTCTCTCTCTCTCTCTCTCTCTCTCTCTCTCTCTCTCTCTCTCTCTCTCTCTCTCTCTCTCGCTCTCTTTCTCTCTCACTCGTTTGTTTTCCAAATTTTGTGTTTTCCTTTCTTCGAAAACCTGACATTTATCAGGTCTCAGATTCCTAAGAAAAGAAACAACGACAACAACAACAACAACAGCAGCAACCGAAAGACAATAACTCTCTCTTTCTCCCCCTTCTCTCCCCTCTCCCTCTCCCCTCTCTCCCCTCTCTTACTTCTACAAATAAAAACACGGCAACTGAATAATACAAAGAAAAAACAAAAACAAAATAGACGAAACAAAACAAAACAACAGTAAAATAAAACCCAAACGCGAACCGTTTCTCTCTTCTCAGATTTTAGAGTAAACCTTGTTCTTGTTTTTGTTTTTTTTCCTCTTCGACGACTCATAACAATTATTTATCATTAACGTTGCCACCCACCCGACTTTCTTCCCTTACACATTTCTCATCATCATCATCATCATCATCATCAGTATGTTATCGCCAACGCCTACAACACCTGATACCTACCTACCTACCTACCTACATACATACATATGCACACACACATGAATGTACTTATATATATATATATATGCATACACATGATATGCAAATACACATACATACATCTGTATGTATGTATGTATGTATGTATGTATGTATGTATGTAAATGTGTATGTTTGAGTGTATGTGTGCGTATGTGCGTTCGTGCCTGGTTATACCTTCTTACACATTTGCATGAGAGGGAACGTACCTCCTCCCTCCCTCCCTCCCTTGTTCTCCATCTCGTCCCATTGACGTCAGTCATGTTCCCCCTCGTTCTTTGGACTGTTATTTGAAACCGTCTCTTCTTTGATGGAAAATCTCTGGATAGATTTCACTGCCGACATTTTATATCTTTGTGGACACTGCACTCACTACGTTCCTATAAATATACGCATTTGTTGGCATTTATTAGCATTTCTTTTTTTGCATATATGTATATATGTTGTGCACGTGGTATGCCTTGGCAGTTATTTTAAGGGAGGGAATCACTTCTAGATCCATCACAACTGAGTTAAAAGTTTGATGAAAAGCAATGAAGATGCATAGAATATCGATAGGATATAACTATTTAATTTTTGCTCTTAGTCATTACAATCATCTTAGAATTTCTACTCATGAATAATCATATATATATAGCACTATTTCATTCTTATTTGAAATCGTGAGCATGATATAATTCGAAGTAAATAAATGAAACTAAAGTAAACGTTTTACGGAACGAAACTTAAATGATTACGGTTTGGAAGACATTCATGGAATCTTTGTGTTTTGTTTTCACATGAACGTATTTACTATTCCAACTTATACGAAAGAAGAAAAAAACTGGATTGGGAATGCCCTCTAAATATTTACATGAGCTATGTCTTATGATAAATTTAAGAACCAGCGTTGAAAACGGGTGTTATTTCTCAAAGATGACCATGTCCTCAATATCCAGTAAATAGATGACATCACATTCATTTGTAGGTGTGTATATTTGGAGTAAAGATTATTTGCCAACGTAACAAGGCAGTCCTGGTTTAAGACGAATATTGCTGTAATCTAGCCCCAGGAGACATCGTCTCCAGCTGGCTATACGACACGATCTATGTCCTGTATATCGCGATTTCCGGGTTATTTCCCTTCAACAGCACAGAATAATTGTTCCTAAACCACG
>NC_069000.1:1742135-1745328 GCF_001194135.2 Octopus bimaculoides
TGTCCTTTCGAAGTAATCCTCTTCGTCCATTCGACGGGTGGAATCTTGTTCTCGGCCCTTGTGCAGTATTGATTTCCACCGTGGGACGAAACGCCACAAATCATGGCTGGTGGGGTGTCATGTTGTTTTAGAATCCGTCACATTAATTCCCGTGAAGGCGCGTGGCTCAGGGGTTCACAATATTTGGCTCACGGTCACAAGGTTGTGAGTTCGATATCTGGTGACGCGTTGTGTCCTTGAGCAAGACACTTTATTTCACGTTGCTCTAGTTCACTCAGCTGGTAAGAATGAGTTGTACCTGTAATTCAGAAGGTCCAGCCTTGTCAGATTCGGGTTACGCTGAGTCTCTCTAAGCATTACTTTAAGAGCACACGTGTCTGTGGAGTACTCAGCCACATGCACGTTAATTTCACGAGAAAGCTGTTCCGTTGATCGGATCACCTGCACTCCCCATCGTCGTAACCAATCGAATGCTAGCAATATTAACTCCTTTATAAGTTAGCGACGACCTGGCAGAAACGATTGCACGCCGAGCGAAATGCTTAGCGGTATTTCGTCTGTCTTTATGTTCTGAGTCCAAATTCTGCCGAGGTCAACTTTGCCTTTCATCCTCTCTGGGTCGATAAATTAAGTACCAGTTACATACTGGGGTCGATCTAATCGACTGGAATCCTCCCCCCAAAATTCGGGCCTTGTGCCTAGAGTAGAAAAGAATATTTTGTATTTTTATTTTGTGTTTCTTTTTCCTTAATATTTATTAATATATATATCATTTATTTATTTATTTGTAGGCAGAAAATTTACCAACAGATGAACAATTCTCATTTGAATATAAGGTATTGATTTTTGCTCTTTGTTTCCCTGACGTTTTGATTGCCATTTCTAGAAATCGGTGGAGCATCTACTTTGCCCACCGACCCACTTGAAACAGATCCTCGATATCTCTCCTTAGTCACACCTTGAAGTCGTAAATAGCGCAAAGAACACATTGGATAATGTAGCTCTAGATATCCTAGGCAACATAATAAACTACTTCTGGTGGTGAGGCTGGGTTGTGTCAGTGCAATCATTGTAGACAAGCACATACGCTATGACAATAAGCAAAAGGCAGAATGCATTCTGCCTTTACTGTCCCTATATATGATATAATATAGATTTGAATTCACGGCATGAGGGATAAATTAAAAGAATTATATTTCATATCAAGCCATTAAGCTTGAGAGATACGAGAAATTGTCTATCCTCTAAATAGCAGCCATTTAACATCATATACATAGAATCCCATGTATTCTGTTTGCCATTTAATAACCACAACAGGATCTGAGATGTATTTCAAAACATAACGCAGAATGCGTTTGTTTATATTTCTCCTGTTACATTTGCAGTTTGTCCATCCGGTATGTAAAATTTATAACCGATGACAACCACGCGATCTACTTCGGTTATAATTACCAAGAAATTAACGTAGATGTATAATTACCGACTTGTTAACAAAGAGCGAGTAATTGAGTGTGAGTGACAAATGACCGAGAGGATTGAGTTTCGTCTACATAAATTATTGGGTTGGCCAAAAAGTCCATTCGTTTCTTTTGAGTGAAAATAGAAGACAAGTTTTAAACACAAAACGATTTTTTCAATCAATGATAGAATTTCGCTCCGGTATACTCTGCCGTCTTGTGAGATATTTCCTGCTTTCGCTGTCTTCCAAGTGAATTTATACACCCTATTCAGAGTTGAAGGTCTTTCCATTCAATGAATTTTGAGGAGACCAAAACAGGTGGAAATCTGAAGTTGCAAGTTCGGGAGGATATGCAGGGTGCGGCAAAACCGCTGAAGTCAGTTTTGTCTCTCGCCCTTTCAAGATCAACAAAATAAAGCACCAGACGAATACTGGGTGGGGTACTCCTAAAATTGCTGGCCTTGTGTCGAAATTTAAAACAATTATTTCGCATATCATTTCTCTTTTTCTAAGACAGTTGAAGTGATTTGAGGAAGACAAGTCGGCTGTTTTTAGTAGGTCAAACGTACGACCGAGTATAGTTTCTCTCTCTAATCCATAGCGAACAAGTGAAAAGTGTGTACAATGCTTTCATTAAAAAAAGTAGCATGTTGCATATCGACTTTAAACTTACATATAAAATCTTTGTACTGTTTTGAGGTCAATGAAAACAGGAACAAGGCTTTCACTATATGTTTCAATGAATAACGTAAGAGTGTTTAACAATTTTTTTCTCTAAGCGTGGGCTTAAACCAATGATACAAACTTCTGTACAAACTGAATAAGGTTGAGCAATACATTCCGCTTGGTTACATTGAAAAACAAAATGTCTGTCTTAAAATTTACTCTACAATGCTATATTATGAACAAGAAAGTACGTAGAGCCATAAACAAACAGATAATGTTGACAAATGTAAGCCCTTTCACACGGTCGGCCGACCTGCAAGAAATAGAAACCACATTTCCCTCAAATTACGACTTATTGTTTATATAAGGAGAAAGATATATTAGTCAATTCTGTCGATATATACGAAAACGAGAGGATGGCCTTGGCCGGAACGTGTTTATGTCTATTCGATCAGGACTAATCTGGGGATAAACCGATGCTGGTGTGTTTACGTCCTCGTAATTTAGCGGCTCGGTAAAAGAGCCCGATAAAATAATTACTAGTCTTACAAAGAATAAGTCCTGGGGGTCGATTTGTTCGACTAAAGGCGGTACTCCAGCATGGCCGCAGTCAAATGACTGAAACAAATAAAAAGAATAAAAGAAAAAAGGAATATACATTTATGTTAATTTCTAAATATTTATTCCTAAGGTAGATTACGTGATTACAATTTGTTGTAATTCTTACGTGGTGAGACAGATGTACGGCGTAACAAGAAAGAAAAACAACTTATTCGAATTACGTCTATCATCCATCCATCCATCCATCCATCCATCTATCTATCTATCTATCTATCTATCTATCTATCTATCTATCTATCTATCTATCTATCTATCTATCTATCTCTGCGAGCTAGTAGAATCGTTAACACGCCGGACAAAATGCTTAGAAGCATTTCGTTCGTCTTTACGTTCTAAGTTCAAATTCCACCGAGGTCGACTTTACCTTTCATCCTTTCGGAGTCGATAAATGAAGTACCAGTTGAGGACTGGGGTTCTGGGGCTGATATAATCGACAAACCTCCTACC
>NC_069000.1:1745429-1748702 GCF_001194135.2 Octopus bimaculoides
TATATATATATATATATTGCCTTTAGTTTTATTTCACATTCGCACCCTCTTCCACTCCCGCACACGCTTTCCACACTCACACAAACACACACAGACATCCGCGCGTGCGCATTTACCCATGCCAAAATTACACGCACCAGCACTTCACACCCCACTAACCTACGCCGCTCTACATCCGTATTTACACACCTCTATTCCCGTACACGCACCCCAAGAAACCTCATGCACCAGTAATGTTAGACCTTTATGTTCATCTCAAAACATGGATATACTCCTACGCGAGCAGCTCGTCCTTTCTCTCATCTTAACCCTTCTCACAGAATCGCATTCCAGCTTGGTCCCATAGCCCCGCTCCCATTTTCTCTTTTCTTCTTTTCTTTTTCCTCTACCACTTTTTGCTCTTTCTCGCTCCTCCTATGATTTTCTTCTGATGAAGGACGAACGTTCGAAACATTAAAACTCTTTTTCTACTCTCTTTTAAGCGTTAAACTAATACAATATTTATTAAAACTTTTCCCACCTGCGTCTTTCTCCTTACATTTGCTATGTATGTGTATTTATATTTATGTATAAATTCGGTGTGCGTTGCGTTCCGTTCTTTATTTGACTGGTACTTTATTTACCGACCCCGAAAGTATGAAAGGCAAAGTCGACCTCGACGGTGTTTGAACTCAGATCATGTTTGCCTAAAATGATTGAGCTAACACACACACACACACACACACACGAACGCACACGCGCACACACAACACTCCACTCCACCCCAATTTTACAAAGAAAGGAATGACAATGACTTTGAAGTTTCGGCATCCCCCCCCCATCACGAAACTGTGACAAGTGGTGTGTGTGTCTGTGTATGTATACATATATGTATGTATGCATATTACACGCATCTCTAGTGATTTATACAAAATTTTAATGAACACATATATATAATGTGTGTGTGTGTGTGTGTACGTGCGTGTGTGCGTGCGTGTGTGTGCGTGTGTGTGTACGTGCGTGTGTATGTACATATTACAAAAGCATTTCTTTTCTTTTTCTGTTTGCGTATATCTCTTTCTGTGTCACTCCCATTATCTCGTCTGCTTCACTCCAGCCATTTACTTTAGAACCAACACTCTCATTCATTTCTCCTCCTTCACCCGCCTCCCTCTCTTCCTTCTTCTCCCACCCACCGACACTTCTGTCACCCTTTGTTTATTTACGGCACTCCTAACCGACATTCTTTTATCTCATCATAATAGTCTTTAACACTCTCCACCGATCTATAACACTTTTGTATAAGCACAATTAAATCCAACCCCACCTTTATTACTTAAAATGTTTCTATATTCTCTGTTATGTAACCTCAATCCGTTTCGTACCGTTTTAGTGGAGTATTGTCCGACGCAAGGCTCAGCTGATCGCCACAAGTAAACTGGTCAAATTAAAGGAGGCCGGAGAATGGGCGAGTTTTGTCGACCTCTTTAAAGTCTACACCAGACATGTTTTCTGTAAACCGATGGTAAGTATTTTAGCAACTCTGGTAATCCATTGATTTCCAACATAATCAATAATGGTAGATCAATCCCAGCATTAGGCCGATACACGTTTTAGTAACCTCGAAAAAGAGGAAAAAAAAAAAAAAGAAAAAAGAAAAATAGTGAGATATCAGTGGAATTCGAAATCGGAATTTAGACATGACTGTGCGGGTTAGAGATTCCTTTCTTAACCACATAGATTTGGGTTCACTTCTACTGTGCGGCATCTTGGCAAGTGATTTCTACCATGGCTACTATGACTTGTGGGTGAACTTGGCAGACGGAAACTGAAAGAAGCCTGTCGTATATATATATATGCATGCATGCAAGTATATGCAGCTGAAATTTCTTCGAGAACGTTGTTGTCATTCCCCTGTTGGCAACGCATCCGCTGGCTTTACTACTTCGAAAGTATGTAAAAATAAAAGATGCCTTGATAGACGGGTAAAGGTTAACGTCAAGAAGGGTATCTGGTTTCAAAATGATACGTCAATAATATGTTCGTCTAACCCATACTAGCATGGAGAAATGTAAAGAAGAATGAGCGGTACGCACCCATGGTACACATAGTCATGACTAACTTGATGCATTAATTCATCCGTTTTTAGTTGTATCTGGAAATGTATTCCTTAGTTTTCCTGTTCTTTTACTATTTATTTATTTTGTAGAGTGTTCAGAGCTGGAGGAATGATTTGAACTTCGGTCTCCAGCGAATCACGGGCTGTAATCCCAGCTTCATAAAGTTGTGTACGGAAATTCCAGAAAAGTATGTACAAGTACATTGAGTTCGTTCTTTCTCAAATATCTTTTTCAGACATTTAAGAGCAAATCTCCGGAATTAGCAACAAAAAGGGTGAAAGAAATCGTGGTTTATGACATAGAGAAAGCAGTGCAGCAAACTATTAAATTATCTGCAGGGCCTAATGCCAGGTCTGAATGTAAAAAAACAAAACAAAACAGACTTAACTAAAATTACAGTAATATCAGCGCCAAGCAGTGTTTAAACATATTTTAACTCATCTCGAGTTTGCTTATGCCTTATCACTGCTCGGCGCTCATATTGCTGCAATTTTCACGATCTTGGCGGTCTACTGACACACATCAATCAATGTCGTCTACTATATTTTAGTTAAAGCCCCCGCTTTGAGTAGGTCTGTCCAGAGTTGTCCCTCTTAGGTATTTCACATTGATAACGGCCAAAGAGCTGGAAACATCGATGTCTGGGAATCCGACAGGTGGCAGCACTAGACAGATATGGTGTGTCTACACCTTTTTCTTTTATCATTAGAGAGAATTCACCATGCAGTGAATTTAGCAATTGAAATATGCCACAAACATATTTTAACTAACCTAAAGTTCGTTCATATTATTTTACAAGATTAGTATTAACTGTGACTTCGAAATTTCGGTCTGTTTACAGAAGTACATGCATATGGGTCTGAGGTCGTGTGCTCAGAGTAAAACGACTGCAGCATGGAAGACATAAGATGGTCATTTAGAAACACATAAAGATCGACAACTTCGCTCAGACATTTTTACATAATATGGTGACAAAAGTTTCGTCACTCGAAACGAAACAGCGACCTGATCACTGAGGAAAAAAAAAAAGTCCCAGCTGTTTCGAGTGACGAAAATTTTGCCACCATATTATGAATAAATGTCTGAGCGAAGTTATCGGTCTTTGTGTGTTTCTGATTGGCTAACTTATGCCCTGCGCGTTGCAATCGCTATATATATATATATATATATATAT
>NC_069000.1:1749632-1752822 GCF_001194135.2 Octopus bimaculoides
ATTCTCAGAACTTTTTGGGCTGGACTGACTGACATTAGAAGCAGAAACGGCTGTTAGAAATGTTAGGTTTTGTATTTAAAAAAAATAACAGATGGTAATCAATTTTTCTTTTGGCTGCCATTCAGAAAGTCTCGCAGGCCAAATTTTACCCATGACTGATGTAGAAGCTCCTTCAAATGTTTCTTTTTTCTTTTTTTTCTTCTGCGGGTTTTCACACTCCGCCCCCCACTCCGATAAAAACAACCCATAAAAAGAACCCCCTTTTTTTTCTTTGCTTTATTTCAGTATGGGTGTCGACGAAGAAATGTTGAAGCCTCAACTGGAAGACAAAACTCTGGAAGAGGTAATCGAGGAGAAAAGACTGTTTTACACCGACCACAAAATTATGGATGGACTGAAGCACCGAGAAGATTTCAATGTAACTACTACTACTACTACTACTAGTATCTTCATCATCATTATCATCACTTTCTCCTCCTCCTCCTCCTCCTTCACTATAGTCTTCTTCTTCTTCTTCCCTATAATGTAAATAATGTATTGTTTCTATTGTTTTTTTTTTCAAACTTCTTTTTGTATATTTTGAAGATTTGTGCCCCGATAGCCCTGTTTCTACTGAACAACAAAGGACATTTAATACCTATTGCAATACAACTGCAACAACAGAAAGGCCCGGATAACCCGGTAAGTTCTTTCTTTCTTTCTTTCTTTCTTTCTTTCTTTCTTTCTTATCGTGACAATGCATCCATGTTATCTTCTGTTTCTTTCAGGTATTTACTCCCACTGACCCACCGGGTACGTGGACGAGGGCGAAGATGTGGTACAACAACGCTGATGCCGCTATACACCAGTCGCTAACTCATCTGGGCAAGTAGAATTTATGAATAAATACACATACTATTAAACATTCCTACACAGACACACGCATACATCTAGAAACGCGTATATGCACACACACACACACACACACACACACACACACACACACACACACACACACACACACACACACACACACACACACACACACACACACACACACGTATGAGATGAGATGTCGTCTTGTTGGCTCATTGATTGACTAACCGTTCTGACATTTTGTATAAACATACCGTTCTTTTTGTCAAAAACATGTTCAACGAAAACATTTTAAACAGCTAAAAAAAACCTGTCAAGAGATAAGCCAAACAATTTCAATTCTATTATTATTATTATACTGTGACATAAATAGATTAAACTCTACGAAGCTGCTCATATCAACAATTACAACAACAATACGAAGTTTCGCTATTTTTCGGAAGTGAAAACACTTAAAAAACTTGCAGTAATTTCGACGCCGAAGTTTTCTGTCAAATTTCAAATGAATTATTTATTCTCTTTTATTCTCACGTGAATAAATCTCGTCAGTTATCTTACTTGCCATGTGCTCACTATGTGTTTGTGTTCATTTGTATGTTTGATTGTCAAACAATAAACAGCTTGAACATCATTCATATATATACATATCTGTATATATGTGTGTGTATGTGTGTTGGTTTTACTTTTGATTTCGTCGCTGTTCTTGTAAATAAAAAAAACGGTCTTGCTCGTTGTCTAGAAATAATAAGGCCTTTTATTTCTAAACAAAAAGGCCTTCTTATGGCTGGAATTTGGTAAAACGAAAAGGGTCTGCAAAAGACTGGAGCCCTTATTTACTTTATTCTGGTTTACGATACATTTCTGAGGTACTTCGGTATACATATACACCAATCCAGCATATGTGTGTGTGTGTGTGTGTGTGTACACAAATGCTCATATATATGCATAAGTATGGATATATAGTTATGTGTCCAAAAATTATCATATATCTACATACATATACATATATATATACATATACACACGTGTATATATGTATGTATGTATGTATGTATGTATGTATATACTTCATATATGTTTTAATGCTACCATTGGTTTTATGCTAAGAAAAGTATCTTAATATATTAACAAATTTTTATGCCGATCACATGGAGGAATAATGTTCGTCCCATTTTGATTTCATCCAAAACGGAGACGTGATCGGCTTGAAAAATTGTTACGATATTAAAATATTCTTCTTAACATGAAACCAATGATATCCTTAATGCGTAAATAAAGAAATTTCATCCACCAATGCGGCCTTGAGCGCTCATTCTCATTGTTCAACATTTACGTATATATATATACATATAAATATACATACACATACAGAGAAAGAGAGAGAGAGAGAAAGAGGGAGAGAGAGAGAAAGAGGGAGAGAGAGAAGAGAAGGAGAGAGAGATGAGCCTCACTACTTTGCAAAGACATCGTTAAAATCTCTGGTGACTCGTTTTGACATGAAATTCATTTAGTTTATCTTCTGTTATTTTGTGATTTTCGTTGCTTTGCAGCCTTCACTCATCTGTTAATGGAAGGAATAGTGATCGCCACACAAAGGAATATCTCTCTGTCACATCCGGTGTTCAAGTTGCTCGCACCCCACACCCTCTACTTGTTGGCCATTAATGCGTAAGTAGCAATCACAAAACAGATTTTGACGAATTTTTTCATTGGTTTAAATTGTTTTATTTTTCTTGTGTGTTCTTTCTCTCGATAGTTCCGCGACTTGCAATAGCTGATTCCAATCTCCTGCCTTGCCATGGGATATATTTAGCATGAATTTCTCCTGCTTAGTTTCTGTCAATTTTCACCGATTAATTACTGCTATGATCATCTGTCAAAACAAAACAAAACAAACAACAAACAGTGCTTCTCTTGTTAGCGTAACATAATTAATGTAACATAATTAACAAAAGAACGTGGCATCACTACGCGGCGATTTTCTCCACCTGTTAATAATCAAGAAGGCGATTATGTTGAACCAATAAGGGAAGAACATGTATGATACATGTTCCTGTGTTGGTAATTATATCTGTCCTAAACAAAATGGCATTACTTTTTGACTCACCCTCGTATATATATATATTTATAGCAGCTAAAAAAGCTGAGAATCCCACAGATAGCATCACTTGTAACTCACAAAGGCAAAAACAATGAAAACTAACCAATTCCGATGTTTAACATGATTGATAATAATCAATTTCCTTCATCAGTACTGATGAAGGAAATTGATTATTATCAATCATGATCTAGAAACGCGTCTACTGTTAAACATCGGAATTGGTTAGTTTTCATT
>NC_069000.1:1753068-1753398 GCF_001194135.2 Octopus bimaculoides
TATATATATATATATATATATATATATATATATTCGTGTTCCGTGGGAAGAGCCATTTTAACGATGCGTCCTGCCCTTACTCTTCGAAACGCCTGTGTTACAATGGGGGTAGCTGATGAAGGAAAATGTTCTGTGTGGCCTGTGTGTTTTCTGTACTCTGGTTATTATTTTTTTTGTATACGTTTTGTTTGCAATGTCCTGTACCCAGATATGCACTTATATATACAGGTAGACGTAGGTATGCACATACCTGTACGTATATATGCATATACTCATTTATTATTTGTTTTATTTATATATATATATATATATATATATATATATATATAT
>NC_069000.1:1753535-1754225 GCF_001194135.2 Octopus bimaculoides
TATGTATATATATATATATATATGTATGTATATATATATATATATATGTATGTATATATATATATATATATGTATGTATATATATATATGTATGTATATATATATATATATGTATGTATGTATGTATCTTTATATGTATATGCATACTCTCGTATATTTTTCAGTCGTGGTCTCATGTTGCTTATATCAGAAGGAGGCTGGGTTGATACCACCATGAATATTGGAATCGTTGGGATGTTTGAACTCATCAGTCGGGGGTAAGTGTAAAACCTCATTGAATTTATACAGAACACCACTTACCATAATTCCATTACCATTTTCTGGAACTCTTAATCCCTCTACAAAGATAAAACATTTTTTGAAAGAGATCTTTACATTAATAAAAAACGGCGAAGAGTCAGAATTGGTAGGGCGACGGTCGAAATGAAGTAGATTCGGGTTTATGTCTCGCCAAGGTCTCCTTTGGTTTTCGTTATTCTGAGATCAATAAAATAAAGTACCAATGAAACACTTGGTATCGATATAATCAATTACCTCATTGCAATTGTCAAACAAAATATAGTCGTAGGTCAATTTTAGATCTCAATATGATAACCGTTTTGTTTCGTTCGCTTGATCTCTAGTGGCCATTGCTGGGATGTGAAGATAGTAACCATCGAGATTTGAAGTAGAATTCTGCAGAGAACCCCC
>NC_069000.1:1754634-1758929 GCF_001194135.2 Octopus bimaculoides
GCGCGCGCGCGACAGGAAAACATGGCTGAACAGTGCGCATGTGATTACCACGGGAGTAGGGAAACATTTTAGTGCGACGGGCCAAAAAAAGGTCCAAAAAAAGGTCACCGAGAACTACATTAAGGGTACACATGTCTGTGGAGTGCTCAGCCACTTGCGCGTTAATTTCACGAGCAAGTTGTTCCGTTGATCTGATCAACAGGAACCCTCGTCGTCGCAACCGACGGAGTGCCACGATTATTACAAATAATCAAAGAATGAAATAAGGGAAATAATTTGTGAAATATTTTCGAATCTGATCAAAGGGAGATAAAAGATAAAAAGAGACTAACATCATCGGAAGCTCTGAATATGGCAGTAATTTATGATTAAATAAAATTTAAATCACTGCAGAGGGGGAAACTTATTAGAAGGGCTACTGTAAAATATATCTATGTTAGTTTTAAATTTTGGTTCAGGATCAGTGATTTTAGGGGATTAGAGAAGTTTATATTAAATGAAATGCAACAAAAGAGTTAGCAAAAGGGAGATAACTTAAAGATGCGGTAACTCAAAGGAAATGGTTTGAAGTAAATGGTTCGATCTTTAATCGTTTAATTGTTTCAGTCACTTGGTTGCGGCCATGCTGGGGCACCAGCGCCTTGAAGAGTTTTAGGGGAACGAATCGATGCAAATAATAATTTTTTGAAGCCTGTTACTTATTCCATTGGTCAGTCTTGATGAACCGCTTAAGTTGCGTAGACGTAAGCACCAGTTATCAAGCGGTGGTGGGACACACACACACACACCACATATCTGTATACTCACACACTCACACAAATACACAAATCCCCACAAATCTGATAAAATAATCAAGTTGTTGTTATTGTTGCTGTTCAGGCTTTGGTTATGACAAAAGATCCTCCAACTACGACCACCCCTTCCTTTATTTCAAGATCGCATTGTCCAAGGTGTCGCAGTGTAGTTTTACAAGCTGTGCCCACCAGGTGGCGCACACCATTCTGTGCATGATTGGCTGTACTGTAGTCGTACACAGTCTGTGGACTTTCGTGGTGAGCTCTGATTGGTTGTATGCAAATGAGTTCATTACTGCGGTCCGGAACTCTCGTGGGAAAAAAATTTCGCATCCGGGCCAAATCCCCAACCTGGATTTTTTTAGGGGCTGTACCAAAAAGCGAAAGACACCAACCAGAACAATTTATATTTATAGAGGGAAGACCGTCGGGGGAGGCCAGAAAGATGCTTGAAGGCCGCATGCGGCCCTGGGAACCGCGGCTGACGACCACTGACCCAGAGGCTCCCTGTTCCTTGCCATAAGTAACCTTTCATGTCTTCATCTCTCGCTCAGATGACGTTGTTTTAGTTGTTTAGGTCAATACTTGTGCAGGTACGTGGCTCAGTGGTTAGGGTGTTGGACTCATGATCACGGTTTCGATTCGTGGACCGGGCGATGCGTTGTGTTCTTGAGCAAGACACTTCATTTCACATTGCTCCAGTCCACTCAGCTGGCAATCCTGCGTAACTCTGTGACAGACCGGCGTTCCTTCTAATTGGGGAATATTTGCGCCATGGTAACCCGGGGGAACCGGTCCTTATGAGCCTGGCATGGCTCGAGAAAGTCACTTTACCATTACTTTTAAGTCAACACTAATCGAACAGTCCTATGATCAAAAGCATTCCAATCGCGACCATCTTGTCTTTTTCTTGTATGCAGAGAACTCAAGACATCTTTATCCAAAATGTCCTTCTTTAAAGACAGTATAATGTGATTTGAGGGAAATTCGGCGACTATTTCAAGCAGATCAAGTGATTACCAAGAGGTTCCCTGTTCCCTGGTATTTGTCGTGTATGTGACCCGTCATGGCTTCTTATCTTGCGCTCTCGTATAAACACAACAACTTTTATCTGCCAACCAATGTTAAAAGACTGATTTAAATAATTACAGCGTCGCAGAGTAAATAACCGAAGCACAACAATGGACCAGAATCGCTGATAAGAAACATTCTTTCTTTTTTCGTTTTACTTTCATGGCTTTTGTTTATAAGCCGTTCCCTCAGTGGTGTTGTAAGCGGTGTTTTTTTTTTAGTCGAATCATTTCCCCTCATGGCTGTGTGGTTAAGAGGCTCATATTGCAGCCACGTGATCTCGGGTTCAATCCCACTGCGTTGAACCTTGGACAAGTGTCTCACCGGTGCTTAAAAGCTAAACTGTTCATGCTTATATTATTAGCATATGTCATATATTAAATTATTTCATATCATATATATTATATTATGTTATATTATGTTATGTTATATAATATTTTGTATTATATGTGTCTATTATTTCGTTCATGAATTTCTGTAGAGTAAAAGAGTGGCGAATTGATGTCGATGGTTGCTTCCCAGAGTACTTCAAACAGCAAGGAGTGAGTATAATTTTCATGTAAACCATTTCAATTAAACTTCTAACAGCCACAAAATATGTCCAACTAATTAAAGAATCAGATAATGGATGATACAACAAACAGTAAAAAAAAAAGAAAAAAACTCAAATGATTTCCCATCTTGCATTAGAGAACACTACGCTGATGATGTCTAAAAGGCTGAAATATGTTCATAGTTGTCTCTTTGCCTCCAAACAAAGATCAGCTTGCCCTTTATCGAAGTAAAGAAACCAGTTTGTGAAAAAAATTCTTAAAAAAAAAAATCTCCCCTCTTCTTTGATGGTCTCTTACGCTTACTGCTAGATTGACACGTTTTTTCTAAATTGACAGTGAAGTATTTGAAGTGTGGGGCTGGGCAGGACTGGATTAATTCCAACGATAAGGAATTTTGAGAAGTGTTGAAACTCCTGTTCTTGTAAGTCTTCTAGAAAAGAATGCTTAGGTTGTTCTCGTTGATGTCCAGTGTTGGTAACAAGCTATCATCACTTATATGTAGAATGCAAAGTTAAAAAAAAAATGAACTGGTACTCCGTCGGTTACGACGACGAAGGTTCCAGTTGATCGATCAACGGAACAGCTTGCTCATGAAATTAAGATGCAAGTGGCTTATCCTCAATGTAGTTCTGAGGGAGATTCAGCATGACGCAGAATGTAAGGAGGTCGGCCCTTTTGAATTACAGGTACAGCTCATTTTTGCCAGACTGGAGTAATGTGAAATAAAGTGTCTTGCTCAAGGACACAACGTACTGCCGAGATTCGAACTTGTCATGTTGTGAGCTGAAAACTTCAACTACTAAACCATGCGCCTTCGCTGAAAATCTCAACGCCCTAATGACCGCATCAGCCTACTGCTAGAGTGCTGCGAACCCCTGTCAGCCTCCCGACCAATTATTTAATAAATCGTTCTCCATATTCTCATCAACTGGTCCTTGCCTATTACCATTCACGTCTTTCACTAACTCTTTATCGAATGCCAGGGTTGACGTCCTAATGACCGCGTTGCCCCGCTGCTAAAGTGCTACGAAACCTTGATAACATTCCAACCATTATTTAGTAATTGCTCTCATTGATAATCATCAATAATACTAAATAAACCGTTTTCCGTAACAAAAACGACACTAGTGGACCAATTATCGACATTATCATATCACATGACTTTACTGTTGCGCAGAATCGAGATCAAAAGCCCCCCCCCCCCCCCAAAAAAATATCATGCCCTTCCTGTTGGATTAAATGGCAGTCAAGGACTGCACTTAATACTCATATGCAACTGGTGTACTTCCGTAATGGCGGTTAGACGTTGCTACATCTCAGAAAAATATAAATACTGAGAGTGGGTTATCAATAAATAGTGTTAATTAATGAATTAAAGATATTATGGTAATTAAAGAATGCCTTCATCGTACCATTTCCTAATTGAAACAACTGGAATGATACAAAACCATCTTTGTATAGGCGAGTAGACGTGGATGCATCCCATGAAACAGTACTGGGCGAGGTCTATAAACATTGTTCAGAAAATGCTAAGCCAACATACAGCTTCAACTAACACCAGTGAATTAAGCCAGTGTTTAATGCGGCCCAACTTTTAACATGTTAAAAACAGTGTCACGAATAGAGAAATATATTAACCCTTTCACCTTGTGAGTTCGCTTTAGCGGGTGCAATTTCTTTTGATCTTCTGCTAGGAAGACGCCAAAGCGGGCTACCACATGGTGTTTTGATTCTACGGTTGAAAATAACGATGTTTCGGTTTATTAGCGAAACGTGAAAACAAAAGCGTGGGGCCCGCCTGCTTTTGAAATTATCAGGAGAGAGAGAGAGAGAGAGAGAGAGAGAGAGAGAGAGAGAGAGAGAGAGAGAGAGAGAG
>NC_069000.1:1759904-1760481 GCF_001194135.2 Octopus bimaculoides
GTCTGGCACCTTTTCAATCGCTCTCTTTGGCCGAACCGCTAAGTTACGGGAATGTAAACAGACCAACGCAAGTTCTTAAGTGGTAGTGAGGGACAGACAATGACACAAAGACACACACACGTGCTCGCGCACGCACACACACACACACACACACACACACACACACAACACACACACACACAACACACGCACACACGCACACACACAGTGACAATACAGATGAAGTGGCGATGATGTTGGTGCCGGTAGTGATGATATTGATGATGATGATGATGATGGTGTGGTGGTTGCGACTGTGGCGATGGTGGTGGTATGATGATAATGTGAAGGAGGAAGACTCTGATGACGGTGATGAGGATGAAGATGACGACGACGACGACGATGATGACGGTGATGATGATGATGAAGATGATGATGAAAGTGATGGTGGTGGTGGTACTGCTTGTGCAAACAGTAGCGAAAAGACACCGAGAAAGAGTGAGAGAGAGAGAGAGGGGGGGGGGTTGAGGAGGAAGAGGAGGACGGCTATGAAACTTATCCAGAACAGATGAAAACCAGATGTACAACACCAACAGCC
>NC_069000.1:1760806-1765005 GCF_001194135.2 Octopus bimaculoides
TATATACATATATACATATATGTATATATAATGTGTGTGTGTACATATGTATGCTTGTATGTATGTATATATATATATATATATATATTGTTGTACCACTATCTTTATATATATATATATATATATATATATATATATAAGGTAGTGGTGCAACAATGCACCAATATTTACTGGAAATAGCAGTCGATAATATACGACGCTATAGTAAAGCTTCACTATTATTTTTACAATAGTCTTGGAGTTTTGGGTGGGGTGGAGGCTAGTCTATTACATTAACCCCAGTGCTCATCTGGTACATATTTGTGTGTGTTTGCGCATGTGTGTGTTACAGGAGTACCAGACTGAAGATACCCCCCCTCTCCCACAACACAACCAATATTCTATCTTTGTCTCGCATGAGAATCACAGACTTTGCTTAGAGATATTGATTATTTCTTTTCGTTTTGTTCCGTTTTCTCACACTTCAATTCAAACCCCGAAGAAACCCCAGAGAAATTAACCGGAGATTGGGAAATCCAGAATTGGGCTGAAGAATTGGCAAGGAGCAAGGAGGAAGGTGGCATCGGAATTAAGGTAAGTCATGATTAATGTATTCCAACAATTGGTGCTGCATCTTGTGTACCATTCTGACTGGAATTTCTGGCTTTGGTAATTAAATATGTTGAACTGGTTAAGACCTGTTCCAGTACTCTCTTTGTAATATCCCCCGTTCTTTTAAAAATTCTTTCTAATTCTAGCACAAGGCCTGGAATTTCATGGCTTAGTCGATTCCGTCGAGTCTAGTGCTCTACTGGTAGTTATTCTATCGGCCTCGAAAGAATAAAAGATAAAGTCAACATCAGCAGAACTTGAACTCAGAATGTAAAGGCTGACGAAATGTTAAGCATTTTGTCCGACGGGTTAACGATTCTGCCAGATTATCAAAAGCAGACGACAACATTCATATAGATATGTACACGCATGCGCACGACGAGTCATCACACAGTTTCCTTCTACCAAATTCTATTCACAAAATATTGGTTAACCCATGGTTATGTTAGAAGACTGTTGTCCAAAATGCTGTGTAGTGGTATCGAACTCAGAAACGCATCATCACAAAAAGAACTCCTTTGAGTTATATATCTCGTGACTGGCTTATGTACAAGCATTTTTGCAAACATGCATAGAGGTACCGTTGTTAGCATTGTAAGGGCACCCCTATTGGCTTGCAATGGACCTTCCCATAAGCACAAAGATTATAAACTAGCAGTTCTCGACCGGGATCCATATAATCGCTGGGTGTCTTTTTGGTCCACATAAGCAAAATAGTAAATTAGGTCTACAGTGTTATTTTAAGGAGCCATGGAAACATCTTGCGTTAGATGTATTTATTATAAGAGGTAGGTTTCTCTCTCTAATGTCTTACGTAGTCCGACATACACAAGTGAATGTGTGATGAACAAAATCGGTGTTTTGAAAGAAGTATCAGTAAAGTTAGTTTTTTAAACACCAAATGTCTACGGGGGCTCACCAGAATGAAATAGTATTTAAAAAGGTGGGGGAGGCATAGATGAAAAAAATGGCTGAGAACCACTGTCATAAACTATGAAATAAATCCATGTGAAAGTCAGGCGACGCCAGTGAAAGAGGTGGTGGTGGTGGTGGGGGAGGGGGCGGTGATTACGAGTAATGAAAGGCACAAAGAAAGCGTATTACACGTCAGGGTAAAAGGAGGAAAATATGTCTGCCATTTTATCCCTCTGGCTAGTGTCTGCTGTGTTAGACGAACAAGACTCCTTTTTCTTGAAAAGGTGTGTGTGTGTGTGTATGTGTGTGTGTGTATACTCGTAGATAGATAGATACATACATACATACATACATACATACAAAGAGAAACACATACGCACACACAAGTTTATGTCATATAAATGTGTGCGTGCGTGTGTGTATGTGTGTGTGTGTGTGTATGTGTGTGTGTGTGTGTGTGTGTGTGTCTGTACTGTGGCAGCTAGAATGGAAACGACGTCATTCTCCGAACAAAAGCCAGATATTCTTGTCTATTTATAGAACATTGAAACTAAAACTTCTTCACATACATCTCAACACCACTATGACGACGACGACGACTACCACTACCACCACTACCACCACCACCACCACCAACAACAACAACAACAACCTCACCTATACCGATTGAGAAATTGTCTAAATTCACTCGCAAAAAAGAACAAAAAGCAAAAGATTAACATTAAATATAACAAACCTCCAAACCTAACATAAAAAACGCAAAATAAACTCTATGATGACGCCTTCGTACCAAAAACTAGATCTGCTGATCTTTACACACACACACACACATCTGTGTGTGTGTGTGTGTGTGTGTGTGTGTGTGTGTATTACTTAAAGACCATAAATGTGTCTTACACATTTTATATATTTCTAAATATCCTTCCTGCTGTGCTGATGACGGCAGATGAAGGCAGAAACGTATGCTCGCGGCTGTGTTATTTTCCTCAATGATATGACAATGTTCGAAAATTCTTTATTGATGAGATTATCTCTCCTTTTCAAGTCAGTGATTGCCATGTACCAGCGAGCAATAGAATTTTAAAAAATCCTAAATTTACTTGCGAGAATTTACAATAAAACAAAAGACGAAGACGGGTGTGTAAACAACAAACAGATATATTAGTTTAACGCTCGGGAAGAGAGAAAGTCTCTTATGTTTCGAGCCTACGCTCTTCGGCAGAAAGGAACACAGAAATAAACTGGGAGACATATATAATAGGGAGATTAGGGAGATATATATAATATAACTCTCCCTACACATACGCCGTTGTTTTGCAAGAGATATATATTGTTCCCACTAATCCTTTAATCTCTTTATTAACAGGGAATTCCGATGGAAGACGGCAAAGGTTGCATAAATACGGTCAAAGACCTCGTTCTAATCTTGACATCCATAGTATTCACATGTAGTGTAGGCCACGCCTCGTCGAACTTCCCTCAGTACGATGAGTACGGCTTTCCCGCCAATTATCCGGCCTATTTGAAGGGGCCGGTCCCCACAGACAAGGTAACTGTTTCCTCTCTATGATGTCTCTGCAATTGTTTTTGTTTTCTTCTATTTTTAGTTTTGTATTGATTTCGTCCTGATGCTGAATTCATGGTCTACAAGTCTTGGAGATGGCTCAGATGAACGCGGTTGATGTTCCTCTTGAACATTGTGAACATTGTCAAAATGATGGCTGTAAAGGGAGAGAAAGAGTGAAAGAGAGGAAGAGAGAGAGAGAGAGAGAGAGAGAGAGAGAGAGAGAGAGAGAGAGAGAGAGAGAGAGAGAGAGAGAGAGAGAGAGAGAGAGAGAGAGTGGTGGTGGTGGTGAAAGTAAATATGGACGAGTTGGGGATTTCTTTGGTACTACGTTCTGTGGTAGAAGGACTGGTCTGCACAGCCACTGAATAGGAGAAAATTGTGCAAAAACTCGACAGATTCGGATTGATGGATTTGTACCTGTAATTAAAACGTTCGGCTTTGTTACACGTTATGCCATAGTGATTCTGTCGGAGGTTTACGTTGAAAGTATAGATGTCTGCGGAACAGCCAACCACTTAAATATTCATTTATGAGTTGGTAATTGATTGCTCAGTGTCAAAACTAACGGAGGAACCATCAAGTGTCTATGGGCAGAGGGTGTTTATAGATATATGTATGCGTGTGTGTGTGTGCGTGTGTGTGTGTGTGAGTGTGTGCGTGCGTACACGCGTGTGTGTATGAAGGTGCGTGGTTTAGTGGTTAGGGCATTCGGTTCACACGATCATCAGTTCGATCCACAGCGGTTCCTTGGCTCCACTCCGCTCAGCAGGCAAAAATGAATTTTATCTGTAATTCAAAGGGTCAGTCTTGTTGCATTCTTTCTCACGCTGAATCTCCCTGAGAAATACCATAATTGGCTGAGTACTCCACAGACACGTGTACCCTTAGCGTGTCTGTGGAGTACTCAGCCAATTACACGTTAATTTCACGAGCGGGCTGTTCCGTTGATCGGATCAACTGGAACCCTCGTCGTCGTAACCGACGGAGTGCGAGGATATATATATATATGTGTGTGTGTGTGTGTGTGTGTGTGTAGATGTGTGTGTGGCTGTATATACACATGCATTTCTACTCTATCATCTCCTGTCTAAAGATAGATAACTCATTATCTTGCTTCACTGCTTCC
>NC_069000.1:1765479-1767313 GCF_001194135.2 Octopus bimaculoides
CCGAAGTGTTTCTTGTTTTCCCTTTTTTTCCTCGTAATACCCGTGCTTTTGATATGAAAGTATTTTTTTTTCTCCTTGGACCAAAACGTATAAAAGTTAAAAACAATATTCTGATTTCGTTTCGTCATTTCAAACAAATCGTCCTGTTTTTATACGTTCTCCATTACGCCTCCATTATTAACATTTACCCATCAATTATATAGAATTACTGTTTAAACTCTAGAACTCCCATCCCAAAGAAGAGAAAAACAAACTAAAAACCCCTCTTACCTTATTCCCGTTTCGCTCACAGAACAGAATTCCAGAAGACGCAAATAAAAGCTTATTTTTTTCTTTTTCTGAAAATCTAATTTTTTGTAGTCAAAGATTATTGTTTAGCAACACAGATTAAGTGCAAGATTGCTCACAGGTAAAAATTGGAATTTATTACCGAAAGGTAAAGAAGTCGTAAACCTTCGAAGTAATTTATTCTTACATGAATTTTTGTGTCTGGTGAAGATGATGTGGTTTATATTTAGATTAAACATCTGTAAGTTGATCATGGCGGGAGAAAATGTGGAAAGGAAGAAGTTTTCAGGTTTCTTTTGGTTTTTTTTTTCACGTTTTGGTGTGGAAGCATTAAATAAACAGAAGTTAAAGGTGAACATGAGCGATGAGACAGTGTGATGAGAGCGGAGAAACAGGTGTGCAGATATTGGTGGAGGTGGTCTGCTACTGTCTTGTTAGAAGAGGTAAAGAGGAAGGGAAAATAAGAGAGAGAGAGGAAGAGAGAGAATGTCACGTGTTAAAAAAAGGAGGAACAACGAAGACAGAGTAAAAGCAACAACATAGTAGAAACGGACATACAGAAAGTCTACTTCCTTCATCAGTAGCCGATTGAAATCATTACAATTTCGATTCCTATTGCAACGTTGTTCAACCAGGTGGTATCAACAGCATGCTGGAGGTGCCGGGATATAGACGAGGGGTCACGAAAATTGAACAAAGACAGGAAAAATGAGTAGATGAAGAGTGTAATGGAAATAATTCAAACTTTTTAATCTCTTATAATTAATAAAGAAAAGATACCTCCATTACCTTGGACTAACTTTTCTATCATTGCTATTATTATTATATTGCACTGCACACAACGAACAAATTGTATTTTCACACACACACACAGACGCATTTACGTTACATTCGTTTGTTTATTGTCGAATAAAAATGTAATTCTTCTTTGATATTTTCCAGAGTCCCTGTACAGAAGAAGACATATTGAAGTTGTTGCCTGACAAAAGAACAACTTTGGACATTATGACTGTTACCAAAATTCTCAGCTCGAAAGGAACCAATTCTTTGGGAGACTTCGAAATACAGTATATATTTGATCCGAAAGCTATACCAATAGTGAACAAGTAAGTACTACAACATATATCTGACCCCTACCCCCAAACACCACACATATTCAGCCATGGACATCCATAGAAGAGAGGTCACACTGTTTATGCATGTATATATATATATATATATATATATATGTGTGTGTGTGTGTGTGTGTGTGTGTGTGTGTGTGTGTGCGTGTTTGTGTTTGTCCCCCACCATCGCTTGACAACCAATGTTGGTGTGTTTACGTCCCCGTAACATAGCGCTTCGGCAAAAGAACCCGATAGAATAAGTACTAGACTTACAAAGAATAAGTCTTGGGGTCAGTTTGCACACACTGACGTATATATATATATATATACATACATGCATGCATACACGCACATACACATTCACACGCGCGCGCACACACACACACACACACACATACACTATGTTATCGATAACGAAGTCGTCTTCCCACTCCCAGTTT
>NC_069000.1:1767574-1772574 GCF_001194135.2 Octopus bimaculoides
TGTTGGTGATCTTGTTCGTTGTTGTTGTTTCTAGTGATGGTGGTGGTGGTGGTGGTGGTGGCGTTGGTGGCAGTGGTGGCGGTGGTGGCGGTGGTAATAATGATAAAGATAGCGATACGTAGTCGTTTAGTCCTGATCGTGTGAATGCTATCAAAGACAGTCCACTCGTGACAATCCCACCTTTTTCAGGTACACCCCAGTCCATCCCCACCAAGATGACCACATTGTCCCGTCTGTTCTTTTCTAAGTTATTTATTTTTTTTATTCATCTACCTTTCTACCATTTGACAGCGGCCATGCTGGGGCACTGCCTGGAGAAGTTTATTCGAACAAATTGATCCCAGTACCCTTTTCTAAAGCTTCGTACTTATTCTGTTGATCTCTTTTTGCCAAACAGCTAGGTCACAAGGACGTAAACAAACCAGCACTGCTTTGGTAGAAATCCAAAGACATGTATGCAGACAGACAAACAGAAACACACACGCACACGCACACACACGCACACACACACACACACACACACACACAACGCACGCACGTACACACACACAAACATACATCCACATACATCGGGTTTCCACACAGTTTCCAACTACCAAATTCGTGATGGCATCGCACAGACCGGGGCTATTGTTAAAGACGCTTGAACAGTGTGCTGCGCAGCGGGATTGAAACCGAAAGCACGTGGTTGCAAAGAAAACTTCTTAATTATGCAGTCAGGCCTCTATTCATATATATCCTCAACCAATTTGTTGTTTTTTAACCCAGCCCTTCTCAATTACTATCATCATAGCCTATCCGACGAGCATGAACATACAATTTCCGAGCAAGCAGCGCAGCTCGAATCCAGGACACGATGTTTATGAATAATACGTGCATGCAGCAACCCATTTTGCAGTGTGGTAGATCCATACATAAGGGAAAATAAAGAAGGTAAATGGCGGTAAACCGGAAGTAAATAGAGCAAAATGAAAACCAAATGTTTTCATCTGCTTAGAGCTTATCTGCAAATATTTGTTACTGCTTTTCATCGGACCTCTGCTGTTTTGGAGAAGGAAACAGATAAGACAATAAATAGATAACTTTGGTAGCAGAAGAAAGAGACGATGAGGGAAGGATAGGAATAACAAGAATATGTATGTATGTGTGTGTGTGCATATATATATATATATATGTATATATATATACATCTACGCACACACACACACACACATACGTACATGTATGTATGTAGAGATTAAACAAACTAGCGGAACTATATACTTCTTTAAACATCACGCTTTCATAATATATACATACATACATATATATATACATATGTATGTATGTATGTATGTATGTATGTATGTATGTATGTATGTATGTATGTATGTATGTACGTATGTATGTGCACGCACGAAATCTGAGAATAAGGAGCCGAAAAAAAATCTCATTTATAATTACTTATCACTTTTGTAAATCAACCATTTTTGTGAATCTCTGAATTTAATTTTATCAATTCATAAGTTTTTCTCTAAGTGGACAATTTTTGTTCATCATATTTTCTTGCAATTTTTTTTTGTCAGTCAATCAATTTTCTCAAACCTCACTTTTGTCAATCGATTATTTTTTCTGTGTTAATCAATCAGTTCAATCAACCAAGCGGTTTTTTCTTCGATTATTCAGGTTTCCTCTCCAATCAACTATATCTTCTCAGTAAATCATAATCATCAATCATTTTATAAATCGATGATCCTCAGCAGCCAATCAGTTTTTGCAAACATTATTTTTAAACAATCACGTTTTTCAATTAAACATTTTTCTCAGTCACTTAATTATATTTGTTAATCATGATTTTTTAAATCAATCATGAGGCAAATCCACATTCTTTACTAATCTTCTTTCTTTCTTTCTTTCTTTTCTTTTCGTTTTTTTCTTTCTTTTCTTCTGATCCTGTGACGTTTCTATTGTTTTTCTCTTCCTCTTTTAGGTTTCGGAGCGACTTAAAACACATCGGAGTGATCATTCGAGAACGAAACAGCACCAGGAACCCACCTTACACATACCTCGATCCGATTTACATTCCAAACTCGATCAGCATTTAGAACATGAACTAAATCGATAATCCAATAAATAATTTCCTTATCATCGAAACAAAGCAACAAGTAAATGAATAAATAAATAAAGCTAGAACGAACAAACAAAACAAAAGAGTTCAAGATAAACAGATAAAAAGTTTACAGAAATATTTACATAATTCACTTAATCTCTTTAATATGACCGTAGGAAAAAATACGAAATAAACAAAATCGCTAATGAGATCAGAATAACAAAACATGACTTAAGTTGTCTCCCATACGCATTGAATGAAAAAGATGGAAAAAAAAATTAAAAAGACGTTGATCAATGCTGTATTTTACTCTCCTTTTCTGTCCTGCATAATTATTTCTAGTTGGCTTCTCTAAATGCGCCCTGCATTAAATATGTTAACACTGACTGACATAAAGTAAAAAAAAAAAAAAAAAAAAAAAAAAAAGACAGGAATTGGCAAACTTGCAAGCTCTTGAAGAAAACATGATTCTAAGATGCAACTTCATCTCCCCACTCAACCTTGATCCTCCCCCGGGAAAGGGTACAAACGTTAAAGCTTTCTATTTTTTGTTCTTTGAAAATATATACGGTTGTTGTTGACTTGTAAATGTAAAAACCAAAATGAAAAAAAAAATAATAACAAGATAACCCCCAAAAAACAAATGTTGTTTCGCTCTCCTGTTTTGTTTTCCTTCTTTTCAATTTTGTTTTATATTCTATTTGTGTGTCGAGTGACAAACGGTTGTGTATCAGACGGAACACAAGATGGCGACCGGGTTTAACAGGATTGTTTTGGTTTGGCAAGTACCTGCCTACCGGGTGGTATTCGGACAAAATGACGAATGTTGACATGCGTCATACATGTCAAAATACCGACAGTCCAAATGCCAGCGTTCATAACACTGAAAAAAAATCTCCCTCTAGTGTGTATTTAAAATCTGAAAACAACAAGAAACGGAGATAATTCCAAGAAATGAAGATGTTACATCGACCCCAGCGTTCAAATGGGCCTTATTTTATCGATCTCCGAAGTTATGAAAGACAAAGTCGACCACGGCGGAGTTTAAACTCGGAACGTGAAGACGGACGAAACGCCTCAAAGAATTTTGCTCGGCGTGCAAACGGCTCTTCTAACTCGTTGCCTTACACCAAACTAATATATTACAGTAAAATAAATAAAATATTCTTTTCTACTCTCGGCAAAAGGCCCCAAATTTTTGGGGAGGGGGGGCAGTCGATTAGATCGACCCCAGTGCGCAGCTGGTACTTAATTTATCGAACCCGAGAGGATGAAAGGCAAAGTCGACATCGGCAGCAGTTTGAACTCAGAACGTAAAGATAGACGAAATACCCCTAAGCATTTTCCCCCCACCCCTCGCGTGCTAACGATTCTTTTCTACTCTAGGCACAAGGCCCGACATTTTTGGGGGAGGGGGCCAGTCGATTAGATCGACCTCAGTGTGCAACTGGTACTTAATCTATCGACTCCAAAATGATGAAGGGCAAAGTCGACCTCGGCGAAATTTGAACTCAGAACATAAAGACAGATGAAATACCGCTAAGCATTTCGCCCCCACTGCTCGCGTGCTAACGATTCTTTTCTACACTAGGCACAAGGCATTTCGCCCAGCGTCCTAACGTTTCTGCCAGCTCACCGCCTTAAATAAATAAAATATTGCATTGAAGTAAAATCTTAATTAAAAATTTTGCAAAATTCCTCACATTTTCATGTCATTGGCTTAATTTCAAATTATGACGGTGATATTACCGAAAAATATAAACGCCATAACTTGTTGAAATATTTCCGTACAACACTTCCGAAGAAGTAAAGAAGATCATATTTAATCTACTGTAATCTTACTGGGGCTGCTCCTGTTACATTTGTCTGGTAATACTTAAGAATTACATATTCTCAGAATACTGCATCAGAGCCGGAACTAAGACAAGCAGGGTCTATACATGGACACTCGGTCTGCTAGAGATAACAGTCAAATCTCTGTCTTTACGTGCGCGCACACAAATACATACGCTCACATATACACATGCACGCGCGCACATATGCACATATCCTCCCCCACACACAAATACACACAAGCACACACAAATACATACAAATACAGACAAACACATACACACCTTGCCACCTTAAGCAGGGAAAAGAAACGATTGATAATGCAGGCAGTGATGGTCACGGTTGGGAAGTCTTAGAACGGCGATAACAACAATATAACTATGCTGACTGAGCTAACGAAGGGACGTCTTCGCAATCACACGGTCTGCTAGAAATAGCGACTAAAATCCACTTTAAAATGTTATCTGTTCCAAGAAGCGTTCACCTGGGGTTCAACAACAACAACAACAACTACTACTACTACTACTGCTACTGCTACTAGTAGTACGTCGAAACCTGCATTTCCTGTATGGAATGTTTAAATTTGCTAATTAACTCTTAAGATATACAATCTGTGGAATGTGTGTGAGTGTGTTTGTGTGCGTTTGTGTATGGAGTTGTGTATATATATATATATATATATATGTATATATAAATACATATATGCACATACATATATATATGTGTATATATATATGTCTGTGTGTGTATATATATATATATATATATATATATATACACTCTTTTACTCTTTTTTTTTACACGTTTCAGTCATTTGAATGCGGCCATGCTGGATCACCGCCTTTAGTCGAAGAAATCGACCCCAGAAATTATTCTTTGTAAGCCTAGTACTTATTCTATCGGATATCTATCGTCGAACCGCTATGTTTCAGGGACGTAAACATACCAACATCGGTTGTCAAACGATGGTGGGACAAACACAGACACAAAGCGTACACACACACATAAATATATACGACGGGCTTTCTTTCAGTTTCCGTCTACCAAATCCACTCCCAGGACTTTCGTCAGCCCAAGG
>NC_069000.1:1776312-1776829 GCF_001194135.2 Octopus bimaculoides
ATATATATATATATATATATATATATACATATATATCTATATACATATATATATAAATGGAGCAAAAACGCAATAGAGAGCTTTAAAACGTTCGGACAGTTAGACGATACAAAAGCGGACAAGAGAAACGACAATTAGGACAGGCAAAAAAAGACGGGTCATTCTTGGATTTCTTTCATCAGTCAAGTACCAGAAATTACGACCATTTCGGGCAGTTACACTTGTAATGGTTCGATCTGGTTGTCCCCAAAAAATCTAAGCTAAGAGCATTAGACCCCTTTGTAATAATGTGTACGGCAACAAAGACAAAAAAATCAAACAAACAAAAGAAATCGGTGATCATGGTACGCTATTACGAATACAAATAACATAGATTAGTTCGATAATGCAAATATGTTAATAGTTACCAGGGTAGCAAAAATCACCCCAAAACTGGGATGTTATACCCGGTTAAGGGGTAGAAATTCCATGTTAAAGTGATGTATTTTGAGTTACTTTATATATATACTTTATATAT
>NC_069000.1:1777047-1777682 GCF_001194135.2 Octopus bimaculoides
TATATATTTATAGATTTATTCATATGTATATGTATGTGCATTCGTGTGTATGTGTATGAATATGTATGTGTATGAATATGTATGTGTATGTATGTGCATTTGTGCGTGTGTGTCAATGACCGAGCGATCGATTCTGTGAGACAATATGTGAACAACTGTCTATGAATGTGTATAATGTATTTGCAGGTCAAGGCGGTGAGCTGGCAGAAACGTCAGTTTAGCGGTATTTCACCCGTCTTTACGTTCTGAGTTCAAATTCCGACGAGGCCGACTTTGCCTTTCATCCTTTCGGGGTCGGTAAATAAAGTACCAGTTGCGTTCTGGGGTCGATCTAATCGATTGGCCCCCACCCCAAAAATTTCGGGCCTGGTGCCTAGAGTAGAAAAGAATGTACTTGTAGGTCGAATGCATAAATGTACGTGGCGTGAGGTGTGCGCTTTGCGTGGTTGTTTGTGTGTATGTGTCTGTGGAGTGCTCGGCCACTCTGTGCGTTAATTTCACGAGCAGGCTGTTCCGTTGATTGGATCAACTGGAACCCTCGTCGTCGCAACCGACGGAGTGCCACGACATACATACAAAAATACATACACATATATACATGCACGCACACACACACATACACACACACACACACA
>NC_069000.1:1778129-1790629 GCF_001194135.2 Octopus bimaculoides
TCATATATATATGTGTGTGTGTGTATATGTATATATACATATATACATGTGTGTGTGTGTGTGTGTGTGTGTGTGTGTGTGTACATATATATATATATATATATTTATTTATACACTCAAGTAAAAATCCGCCTTTATCTATCTGAAACTATGAAACTTAAGAAGAATATGAGGAAAAAACCTGGAGAAAAACGCCAGAATAAACAGCAGCAACAACAACAACAACAACAGCATTGAAGAAGTAAATGAATAAATAAATAATCACAAAGAACTTCATTTGTTTGCTGCTCATAATGAATGACGTTGAAAAGAGTTTGTGATTGGGAAACCATTTGTCTATCGTCTACTTCATCCCAAAGCCAAACGATAGGAGCTGTGTTAATATAAAGCTGATTCTAATTGGAAGCTTGGTCTTGTTTTAAACTAATAATGATAGTATTTAGAATAATAGACAACTTGGAGACGTCTGATGAACAGACGACAGTCTCCGCTTTGAACGAGATCTTTGTCAGAAAGGCTGATCGTGAAACGCCACGAAACGTCAGTGTAGTGCCAGGCCAAGCAGAAAGCACAACGAGCAAAACAAATAATACAGCTTAGATCTTTGTTATACACATAAACATATGGCGAAGTGGTGAAGTCGTATCTGTTGGAACCTTCTGCACTCTGTGTTCGAAAACCACCGAGGTCAGTTTTGCTTTTCATCTT
This sequence comes from Octopus bimaculoides, assembly GCF_001194135.2. Classification (NCBI taxonomy): domain Eukaryota; kingdom Metazoa; phylum Mollusca; class Cephalopoda; order Octopoda; family Octopodidae; genus Octopus; species Octopus bimaculoides. The sequence goes on from NC_069000.1 coordinate 1,778,838, forward strand.
TCATCTTTTTCGGAGACGGTAAAAATCTACGAATCCCAGGCGTTTGATTGACGAAACTGTAAGGACGTCGGACTTGATGTGTCTTCCGGTATTGTGAGGTGGGTGTAGGCGATGGGGGATGCTCCTTGCGTTCTGAGTTCAAATCCCGCCATGAACTGCTTAAGTATTAACTTGATGAGTGTGTGTGTGTGTGTGCTTTTGCGCGCCTTCAGGTGGCGCTACATCAACGACTGGCCAAATGAACGGTGCATTGTGCATTTTTAAATAACAACTCACACTTGCAAATGCACAGATTTCTTTTCATTGAATTTTTCATTTTGCATCAGTAAAATACCCGAAGTAGCCAAATAAATCAATTTTAAATGACATTTTAATAGAAAAGAATGTTTTAGGCACAGTGAACTTCTATTGGAGTAGATATGCTTAGAGGCATCGCCATTTGTGATGCCTGCGCATGATGGATGAGGAGATAATCAGCGTAGATTTACCCCATCATTTTAATGTGGGAAGGTTATCGCCGAGACAAGTATTAGGTAAGATTTTATCTTTGTGAGAGAAAATAGTCGATGTTTTTAAAGAAAACAACCAGCGTTGTAAATTATCAGATACAATTTTTCACTGAGATATTTGCTATAACGTCGAAACAAAATGAAGTATTTCATTGCAAGGCAGCAGCGGCAACAGCAGCGGCAACAGCAGCGGCAGCAGCAGCAGCAGCAGCAGCAGCAGCAGCAATAGCAGTAGTAGTAGTAGTAGTAGTAGTAGTAGAGTAAGACCTGGCATTTTTGGGTAAGGTTTTGTCTATTTCATCGACCGCAATGCTCAACTGATACTTTTATAATCGATCGCGAAAGGATGGAACGTAAACTCAGCCTCACTGGAATTTGAACTCAGAACGTAAAGACGGATGAAAAGCTGCTAAGCATTTTGTCCGGCGTATTAATTGTAACGTTTTTTTTTGTTTTCCTTGAATGGCTAACAAATATCTTCGAAGCCGCAATTGCTATATATATATATATATATATATATATGTATATATATAAATATATATGTATATATACATACATATATATCTAAGTAGGTATGTATGTATGTATGTGTGTGCGTCTTTGCATCTGTTTATCCCCACCACCGTTTGACAACCGGTGTTAGTCTGCTTCCTTCCCTGTACCCTAGCGGTTCAGCAAAAAATTTCGATAGAATATGTGTCAAACCTCAAAATTCATTCGCCTAAAATTTCTACAAGTCGGTGCTCCAGCATAACCACAGTCTAATGATTGAAACAAGTAAAAAATAAATAAAAAAACCCAAAACAAAACCAAAACCAAGATTTGTTTTTTTAAGATGAGGACGGATTTGTCAATATTTGACGGATATGTTCAATGAAACAGATTCTGGGAAGATGAAATTGGTTTTGTCAGGATTTGAACGTTGGAAGCAGAAGGGAGAAGTCAAAGTGTTGCACCACTTTTAGCTAATGCTTTCCCGTTTTAAGGGGTTTGTAAGGGGATTGTGTTGTACTCAAGGTCGCCGCACGCCCCTCCGTAGAGGGCATCATATACCACCTTAAAAGATATCCGAAATCCATAACGCGAAATCAATGGAGAATTCTTTGTATTTTGATCTTCACGTAACATTGATAAATTTTGATTGAGCTAATGACGCTTTATACACCATGTGTTTACACACAGACACATAGACACACACAAGTACATATATATATATATATATCTACGCGTGTTTGTATGTGTTTGTGTGTAAGTATGTATAATAGTTCAGTTTAATGGAGAAAAAAATATAGACACATCTGTATGAAAGAAAATGGAGGAAGGAATGTAATTAGGATGGTTCTAGAAGAAAGTGAACTTATGGTTAAATTCTGAATCGAGTTCGTCATAAATGAAAAAATCTTCAGTTACAGGAGACACTATCGATTCCTCAAATTCATTATCAGCTCGTATAACATGAGAATTCTGCATTTTTGAAACAGCAGGACTTTCGCAAATGTCGTGCGGATACAACTCCATCGTTTTTGCAATTAACGGCGAACGTAATTCCATCGTCTGATCGCTGGAATTTTTCCCGTTACAAGAACAATCTCCTGAAGCTCTACAGCAAAATGTATACGGCTTTGACTTTCTTCTCTCCGCTCTGGCATCGGTGGGCATTATCTCGTTTTCCCAAATTATCATAGACGACAGACTGCTATTACTTTTCCTTTTCAAAATCCTCAGAGCGGGTATCGTGTATCTGTAACAATACAGTTTCTTACTGGTCCTGTATAAAAACCTTTTACATGATTCAAACACCAGTTTCAACAACTTGATTAAAGCGCTCATATGCTGATCACTCTTTATCCAGGCTGCCATATTAATCATCTTCAATTTTCTTTCATTAATATATTTTGAAGAATATTTTTGAGTGTTTTCTGTTAAGCTTTTTACTTCAGTAATTTATTGTACTTTTTTTTTCTATTTTATTTGAACGAATATTTATTTTACAGGAGTAAATACTGGAATATTCACAAGTTTCTTCATCCTTCCATTGTTCATTTGTTTCTTACATTCGCGCTTCTGCGGGGGATTTCACGAAGTTCCTGTTCATGAAAGGAAGAAGTAACCGCATTAGTAAAGAAAAAGAAAAACAAGAACATTCCATAAGTAAGACAAATTTTCGTGGGGCCTAAATGTTTAGGAGGGGGTAAAAGGGATGTTTTGAAGTTCATGATACTTTTTGCTGATTGGTTGTAGAAAAGTCAAGGATGTCAGTTACGTCATTGAACCCGTTCTCTACATAAGCGTAACGCTCTGGCACGAGGACAGCAATTTCTGGGAAGGGGTTAAGTCGATTATATCAACCCCAGCACGTGACTGGCGCTTATTTTATCAACCCCGAAAGAATTAAAGGTAAGTCGAACGTAAAGACGGATTAAATGCCGCTAAGCATTCGTTCTGGCATACTAACGAATCTACAACCAGGCGTGGTCGTGTGGCAAGAAGCTTGCTTCGCAACCACATCGTCCTGGGTTCAGTCCCACTGCGTGGCACCTTGGGCAAGTGTCTTCTACTATAGCCTCGGGCCGACCAAAGCCTTGTGAGTAGATTTGGCAGACGGAAACTGAAAGAAGCCCGTCATATATATATATATATATATATATATATATATATATATATATATATATATATATATATATATATATATATATATATATATATATCTGTGTGTGTATGTATATATGTATCTATCTGTCTATACACGCCCTCATATATACATAATTATGCATGCATAATAATATATGTGTGTATGTGTGTGTGTAAGAAATAATTAAAAATAGCAGGCACAAATGTTTATGCTCAAATTATAAAAAGACTTGTCACTTACTAAATCGTACAATTTCCAAACTTTGTTTCCGACAAAATTTCCCACCCTGTTATAGAAAATAATAACGTTTAAAATCAAGTTTTTTTTTCTCAACATCAACTGATAGAATTCAACTCATTCTGTTTGCCGAATAAAATAGAAATCTTTCGAAACGTTTTATTTTATTTTATTTTTACCTATTCTTTCTCTCTCTTTCTCCGTTTGACTGCGTTCTATTCCTGACGTCATAAACTATAAGTAACGTGAAGTTGAACGAATGACGAGAAAATAGTTATTCTTTGAACAACATCGTCCGACCTGATCTTTTATATGCAAATGTGTATTGTGAAGGCACGTGGCCAAGTGGTTACAGTGTTGCGCTCATGATCATGAGATTGTGGTTTCAATTCCTGGACTGGGTGATGCGTTGTGCTCTTGAGCAAAACACAATTTCACATTGCTCCAGTCCGACGAGCCATAAAATGACTGACCCAATCACAGATGGGCGTCCCGTTCAAGGGGCATGTTGTGATCTTGGTCACTTACACGCCACAGCAGCCGTGTAGCTGGCCTTATTAGTCCTCGCGTTCAACGATTGGCTGAACAATTTCTTGCGATGTACAGTCAGAGACTTTCTGCAGTTGAAGGAGGCAAGGGAGGTGAGATCACACTGGAGTAGGTTTTCGAGTTGTGTGTTCTTGGGAGCAATGTAATTTTGGGGTGAGGTGTTTCAGTTGCATGGGTATGAGGGTTGACTGGCGAAGTTTACTGAGGGGTCGGGGAGTAACGTGTTATCAACTCCAGAGGAGTGGACGTTGTTGCCATTGTAAGTAATGCCATTGTAAACAAGTAGGATATTATGAGATAAAAAATGTCACTCTGTCTCTCTGGCATTTTGTCTTTTTGTCATTCTGTCTGTCTATCCATCCACCCATCTACATTCTCTCTCTCTCTCTCTCTCTCTCTCTCTCTCTATCTATCTACCTATCTATCTATCTATCTATCTATCTATCTATCTATCTATCTATCTATCTATCTATCTATCTATCTATCTATCTATCTATCTATCTATCTATCTGTCTGTGTATCTGTTTGTTTCTCTGTCTATCTATTTCTATGTCTGTCCGCCTATCTTTTTGTATGTCAGTCTGTGTCTATTTACATATTCATATGTCTATCCTCCTGTCTATCTATCTGTCTGTCTGTCTTATGCTATGTATTTACACGTAAATGTGCGTAGCTTTTGTCTTCTGCATGTTCAGTACTTCACTCCCTACTTTCAAGACATGTCAGTAACCTAATATTCGATATAATAACCACTCCCTGTCCAGATAAAGTCTAAACCTTGATTACTAACACTAAGAAAAGACATGTTTGTCATATTTTGATGGTTATTTCAGTTCGTCGATAATCTTATATTTCGAGTATTTATGTTGAGGTTGAATCTAGGAAATATTATTCTAAATAAATTCCCACCACCTCTCTCACACACCTACACACATATACCTGCTAAAACAACTGCATCCATGCAAACATACACACGTATATATTATTTCACTCTTTTATTTGTTTCAGTCATTTGACTGCGGTCATGCTGGAGCTTCGCCTTTAGATACTTTTTGTATCTTATTCCAGTCATTACTTCTACATTTAGGGCAGGTACCACTGGTTTCATTACTTATAATGGTATCTAACTTCTTTCTAACACCCCTGTATACCCGAATCCTATCTTTCTGATCATATGCCGAGAGTTACATGCGGTGTTTCATAGGGTTCGTATAACAGGGACACGTTGTTCATTATCCTAACCAGCTCTGCTATCAGTATGTTGATTCTCATGTTGTGTGACAAAGCTGAGTTCTTCCAAGATATTTTAATGTAATTTTGGTCGATATATCTGTTAAAATGAGATGTCAATGTTATTTTCATTTTTGCGTTATTTAGACGACAATTTATTCACCGCACCCTGTATACACACACACACACACACACACACACACACACACACACACACACACACACACACACACACACACACACACACACACACACACACACACACACACACACACACACACACACACACATATATATATATATGCATTAAAGCATGTAGCGATAGATATCAATGTACATGCATCTATCTATCTATCTATCTATCTTCCTATCTATACATATATACATATAATACATGTACATATACATATTCGTACACCCATACACATACTAATATACACATTTGGTGAGAGAATAATAATGCAAGAGAGAGAGAAACAAAATAGAGAGGGAGAAAGAGAGGGAGAGAGAGAGAGAGAGAGAGAGAGAGAGGAGGAGAGAGAGAGAAAGAGAGGAGGAGAGGGAGATAAATGGGTGAGATAATAATTATTATCAACTTCGGAAACGTAATATAGGTTAACGGCAGTAGCTCCTGCATCTGCTTCAATCTGATTGGTCAATTCAACAGAATTAAACGTAGCAGAGACGTCAACACTTGACATTAAAAAAATGCAACCACTTTTTCATTAAACGAGAGCAGTTTAGCAGCTTAGCATCGTAGACACTAGCACGTTTGAATGCAAGACCGTTTTTTTCATATACATATATGAATGTGTGTATATATATATATATATATATATATATATATATATATATATGTATGTATGTATACATATATAAATACGATTTGTTTAGCTAAAAAATTCTTCGAGACGGTGCCTTAGTATGGCCGCATGTATACATCTATATGTATACGCATGTATATATATATATATATATATATATATATATATATATATTTGTGTGTGGGTGTGTGTGTGTGTGTGCGTGCGTTCGTGTGTGTGTGTATATATATGTGTTTGTGTGTAAATGGGTGAGATAATAATTATTATAAACTTAGGAAATATACACACACACACACCAGATGGAAACACGCAGACATAATTACTGGTCTGTGAGATCACGTAGATACATCCATCCATTCATACTCACACGCACGCATACGGGCAATGCATACACATACACGCGCGCTCGCACGCGCACAGACACAAACACATACATACACACATACACGCACAGACACACACATACGCTCACATCTCTCTCTCTCTGTCCTGGCTTGATTTACGCGTTTAGGCTTAGCAGCCTTCCTGTTTCTTTTCACTGTTCTGTTTGTGTTACCAATTTTGACCCTCCGCAAAATCCCAAATTTTATTGCTTGCTTCCCAACCACATGGTTCCGGGTTCAGTCCCTCTGCGTGGCGCCTTCTATTATAGCCTCGGGCTGACCAAAGCCTTGTGAGTGGATTTGGTAGACGGAAATTGAAAGAAGTCCGTCGTATATATAAATGTATATATTTATGTGTATGTGTGTCTGTCTTTGTCCACCCCCCCACACCATCGCTTGACAACCGATGCTGGTGTGTTTACGCCAGATCCACAAAGTTAGGAGAGATAAACGCGGCAAAAGAAGTCAGTAGATTGAAAACGATGAATAAATCCCCTAGAGTGGTTGTCGTAGGAACCTTTCGAAGTTGGCAGAAAGCTGAAGGAAGGCAGCTATTGTGGAGGACGATTTGAAAATCGGAGTCAGTCCGCCTGCGGTTTCTCTTGTGTGTGGTGAACGAAGTATTTCTGTAACCAAATGATTTTAAATAATGAGAATCGATGATGTTTTTGCTACACACCGTTAGAACTTGTTCTGGCAACATGGAAGCCGTTGCTGGTTGAGTACACCTGGTATCATAATCAAGTCTTGAAAACCTTTTTCTTTTTCTCTGAAATAAGTTCGCAACATCATTAGTGCTATGAGAATTAACACCAAACTTCACTAGAATGTTTTCGATAGGAAATGCAAGGTCAACACAGAAATGCAGGTAAAGGAATACGAAGACCGACCCTCACCCTCCAACTGTTGAATGATACCAGAGAGAGAAAGATTTGAGTAGATTTGGAGAAAACTCTCGTATTTGTTTGCAAACTAATTTACAACCAAAGTCCCGACCTTATGGTATACGTAACCTGACAAAAATGTCCTGATTGTTGAACTGGTGGTATTTTTTGAAGACAATATGGAGTTAGCACGTGAAAGGAAGTCCCTAAAATACGAAGGACATGGGGAGATGTGTGCCACTAGGGAAGGTTGTATATAATACTTCCATGCGAGGTTGGATGTCGTGGGTCTGCAACTTTGAGTCTGGCTCTCAATAGACGCATGACGAGTAGCAGAGCAATGAGTTGTGAACTGGCAGAGAAAGTGGAGAAAGTTTATAGTTATGGATATAGTTTATGGTATTGACAATAGAATAATTATATTCTGTTTATATATTTCGTGTCACACAGGGCGCTCTGGCTAATTTTAAATACCTTTTTTATGTAAACGTGTAATCATAAAATTTTAAAGTTACACAACCACTGAATTCATGAATGTTATGAATTTTTTTGAAGAAATATTGAATAAACATATTCTGGGTAATTTTCAACGTCTGTTTATATGTACAAAATGTTGTATATATGAATATTCATTAGACACAACACCTAACATGTTTATGTGTAGGTATAAGAGTCTTGTTGTCGGAGATGGCGTGTTGATGTTTATCTATCTATCTATCTATCTATCTATCTATCTATCTATCTATCTATCTATCTATCTATCTATCTATCTATCTGTCTACCTCTCCATCTATCTATCTGTCTGTGTATGTATGTGTGTATGTATGTATGTAAGTATATACATACATTCACACACATACACACATATACACACATGTCTATATAATGCACATATACATACACATACATTTGCACCCCCCCCCACACAGACACACACACATACGTATATGTATACACACATACCTATATACATACTTTTATACATTCAAATAGACTGTATAAACCCGCCATTATAAGTATTTACTGAGTATTTTAATGAATACTTGTTACATAACTAAAATATACACACATTCGTACATACGAACTCATACATATATACATGCATATATATATATATATATATATATATATATATATATATATATATATATATATGCACATGTTTACAATAAAACAATAAGTAGGTAGTTCCAGTACAAATTGATGCAAGACTTCCCCACCATCATCACCATGGCCGCCATAATCATCGTCATCATCATCATCTCCATTAGAGCGACCAACTTCATCCTTAGTTTAAGTGGTTCTTAATTAAACACGGAAAATTTACGAGGTTACTTATTTCAGCTAATTTAGGTCACTCACAGTGAAGTGGTCCGCTCCTCGCCTACAATATCTTCGAAGAAGACAAAGCAATCGCCAGTTTCCCACCCTACCATGTCTACCACTAAAATATTTCGAAAAGAAAGGGAACCATGATTGGCCCTTCGAATAGTTATCGATGGCGTGCCTGTGTGGTTAAATACTTCCCTTCGCAACCACGTGGTTTCGATTTCAATTCTGATATGGAGCTCTTAAAAACCATGATCTCAAGTCAATCAAAGCCTTTTATGCGAACTTTGATAAACGGAAACTGTGTGAAGCTCGTAAGAAAAAATGGTTGGGAATCACTGCCTGAAAGAGTTTCAATCTGTTGCGGACATTCTGATCAGAATTTTCAATTTATAAAAAACTTATTCGTTATGGAACTCTAGGGATCGCTTATTGGTTCTGCCGTTTCCCTTCTGTTAAAAACCTATTTAAATAAATATTGGACAATCGATGAAGTCAGCCAACCAAAAACAAGAACGATCCTCCAAGCATTCAAAAAGCATTCAAAAAGCATTCAAAAAGCATTCAAGGTGGTGCCCCAGTATGTCCCGCAGGCCAATGACAAAAAACAAGCAAAAGAAAATAAATGAAAGAATCCATCTGCCCCGGACTGCAAAGGTCAATTAGACGGAAAATTGAGAACGTAGACGACTAGAACAAACACAAGACATTTTCCCTACCACTCTAACAATTCTGCTAAAATGGCGAGAAACAAAACTTGATTAGAAGGCAGCGAGATTTATATTCAAAATGTAGAGAACTAGAACCAATACCGAAAGCATTTTGTCTGAAACTTTAAAGAATCTTGACCCACTGCCTTGAAATCCTATTAAGTTATAAATCTATTCACCATGTTCAGTGACAAGAAGCTTCCAACGTCGAATGATCAAACTGTTCTCATCAAGCTGTGCTCGGTAGTTGACATCATACGTTGGCAGACGATCTTATATACAGATGTAGCTTTTGACCTTTAGTAATAACCATAGTTCAGGCGATATCCACAGTGACTTTTAGCATCTTCAGATCATTCTGACATATCTGAAAACATTTATTTGTTGTTCAGGGCGTGTGACTAAACATGGCGGATAAATTCATCATTTAAATTGGTTGATAAGTTTAGAGACAAACAAAACAAAATCCAGAATAAAAAGGAAATTCTTCCCAGAAGAAAAGTAGGAAATTTACACACAAATGAGCAAATAAGAAAAATAAATGTAATTAGTATGTTTGCAATCTATCTATCTATCTATCTATCTATCTATCTATCTATCTATCTATCTATCTATCTATCTATCTTTATACATATGACTATTTCCCATGCCCCTCGACAACTAAGAATACTGCTCTTCCTCTCTCTCTCTCTATTTCTCTCTCTATTTCTCTTCTATTTCTCTCTCTCTCTCTCCCTGTTTATTTACACTCTTTTTCTTGCTCCTCTAAAACTAAGTATGTTTTTGTGTTCTCCCGCTTTTCCTACACTTCCGTCAAACTTCTGTCGTTACATTCCGCTCCCCTACACCTCTCCCCCTCTCACCTCCGTGTTATACACTACGCGAGATCACACCATAAATGTCTCACGTCATCCGTCGTCAATAATATATTCACCATAAACATCCTGTATGTTAGTGGGGATTTCAGAAACAACATATTCTAAAGTCCCTAACTGACCTTTGTTTATGGTTTCTCTCTTAATTCTAAGAAAGTAACTTTTAATTCGAAGGCAATTTAATTGTTATTTCTAGGAAGTCGAGCGACTACGTAGTAACGCCATCGCTAACTCCGAAATGTCATGGTTGACAATATTTTGAATTTAAACCATCTTTATAGTAATTAGATGTTGAGAATACTGGATGGCTCAAACAAACAATTCTTATCAGTGGTTCTCAATCGGGAGCCATATAGGCCCTGAGGGATCATATTAGAGTTTTTAGGGGTTCACGTAACAAAATATTAAATTGGCGACTCGCAATAGTATTTTAAGGGCCTTTGAAAACACATTTGCTTTAGATGTATGCATTAGTATGTAATTTCATGTTGTTGCTTTTAGTAATTGTCGGCGGTTTTAATTGTGATGTGGGGGATGGAGTGTGAATGAGTGACGTCATCGCTTCCATGGTAACCATTACTTCACGAAAAACAAAACAAAAAAAAACAACAAAAAACGAAAAAACAAAAAAAACAAAAACAAAATGACAGTATATCGCATGGCTGAGAAAACTAACTGGGTTTTTTTGGCCTGAGCTGATAGTGGTGTCATGATGTCAAGGAGGAATCTGGAGATTTTGAATTTAGTAGCTTCGTCAGAAGAGGATGGGCAGCATCTGTGACATTTTTGCAGAACATCCGAGATGTCTGTAGTAGGGCGTCCATGCTTCTGCCCCATACAAAATATGCTCAAATTACAAGTTTTGTATACACTTATTTTAGCTTTCAGACTGACCCCGTGCCCACCCCCACAAACCAGTTTTCCTCATCAAGAATACTCTTAAAGTTTAATCTACTTCCAAGACATTTAACCGACCTGATCTATTTGAGTGGTTTGTCGTCTATCATCACGTTTGAATCTTGGGTATGACCTAGGCGCGTGTGCGGGTGTGAAAGTAAAGCGTTTGAAGAGCGAAAGTGAAGCTAATGGGAAATAATGAGAATTGTTAATCAAAAAACGATGGCAGAAATATGAACAGTGACGATGAGAGGCAAGAATCCTTTGCTGAAGCTGGGATGAGGAAATAAGACCGAAGAACACTGACAAGATTTCCTACAAATTAACCAAACGATTATGAAGAAAATGAAGGATTAATATCACTGAGTGAGAAGATGTTTATGGCTGACTCAGTACCACAAAATGGTCTGTGGTATTTCGATGGTGATTGCTGCTAATAATAATCTAGATGTTTCCGTCAACAAAATATTTCAATGCAGCACCATGTTTCCTCAGTTCTGTATTTGAGAAAGTTTCTGGGCGCCATTTTATGTGAGAACGCTTTTTATTACGTCCGCCTTAGCTAAGGCGGACGTATCGTTTTCACTCGTGTTTGTTTGTCTGTCCGTGGACAAGATATCTCAAGAACCGCTGGATGGATTCGGATGAAATTTTCTGGGAAGTTTGGTCTCGTGACTGGCACGAACTGATTAGATTTTCGGACCGATCCGGTACCGGACAAGGATTCTGGATT
>NC_069000.1:1793129-1794742 GCF_001194135.2 Octopus bimaculoides
ATCCAATTCTCCGATGATAGTAGGGATAACCTTTATGTTTGCCTCGCGTAGCTGCCACATCTTAGCGATCTCAGTTCTCAGGTCTCCGTTTTTATCAACCTTTTCTCTTTCTTTCATGATGATATGTTGATCTCGCACTGCCACGTCAATTATTAGGCACTCTTGTTTGTCTCTCTTAAAGGTTACTATATCCGGCCTTCGGTGCTTTAATACCTTGTCTGTCTGAAAGTCAAAGTCCCAGAGGATTTTGCCTTTCCATTTCCGTCATTTACCTTTTCAGCAAAATGTCATGGCACATTGAGTCTATTTATTCCAAAGTGAATGTGCGTCTGTCAAGTTGCAGAAAACCCGCATTATTGCGAAAAGGTGTCGGAACTTGTACGGAGACGGCACAGAGAGGTCTCTTCAATTGCATTATCATATTGATCATCTGTATCCGTTTAGAGCAGGCATCTTTGAAAGTGCCGCATAAGTGGCCATCCACAGTGCGAAGGTCGTCGATGGAGGTTGGTCCCTTAATGACATGATGTAAGAGCCGCTGATGGAGGAACTCGGAGTTCAGGGAGTGAACTGTGTAGAAGCGTCCGATTGTGTCGCCTTTGTACACACAGCTTGATCCAACTGTGTAGGCCGGCCTTGTTTTCGTTGAATTCTATGTTGATGTGTGTATGAAATGTTTTGCAGAGCATCTTGTAGTGGGGTACGACCCACCGATTGTCAACTGAACCCAGAAACATGGTAGTTGGGAACCGAGCTTCTTACCACACAGCCACGGCAGCGAGCTTTCACCGATATCACGAGATTCGGCTTAAAAATGCGTTGACACTTATTACTTTAAATGCTGCGGTGAACGGTCACGGTGAACTAGATTTGTCTGCTGACAGGTTTCTGTTGTTGGTGTTGTAGACACCTGGGCAAACAGTAGAACAATAACAATAACAACAACAACAACAAAGATATTTACAATAACAACAAAAACAATGACAGCTCTAGCAACAAGAACAATAGTTGCTACTGTGATGTGTCTGCTGCTGCCCCTTTTGCCCGCATTCCTCCTCCTCCTCCTCCTCCTCCTTCTTCTCCTCTAACTACTACTACTACTACTACTACTACTACTACTACTACTGCAGCAGCAGTAGCAGTAGCAGCAGCAACGACGATAAAAAATGAAAAACTGTTGGGAAAAGAAACATAAAATGTAACAAGGGAGATGGAATGGAGAGAGAGAGAGAGAGAGAGAATAAGAGAGAGAAAGAGAGAGAGAGAGGTAAAGAGAGAGACAGAGAAAGCATAAGGAAGAGAGAGAGAGAGTGAGTGAGAACTTTGCCGAACTGTGAAAGTTGTTAAAGCGTCTGTTAGAATGAGTTGTAAAATTTGTTCCGATTCGCTTTGCGCTCTGAGTTCAAATTCAACCGAGGTCAATCTTGCTTTTCGTCCTTTCGGGTCTGATAAGAAAAAAAAAAAAAAGGTATCATTGCCAGTGTAGAAGATTGGTGGAACAGCGTGAATATTGGAGCGAATAATTTTCAGTACTTGTACCAGATTCTTTGAATTGCGAGTTCAAATCCCGTTAGGGCCCAAATGGTGATAGACGTAACAGCACCGAGGCGCAG
>NC_069000.1:1794995-1795816 GCF_001194135.2 Octopus bimaculoides
GACGTTTCGAGCCTACGCTCTTCAACTGAAAGGAACACAGAAAGAAATAAGGAGAGAAAGAAGGATATATATATATATATATATATATATACACACCAACCTTTCTGTCTGTCTGTCCGTACATCCATCCATCCATCTATCTATCTATCTATCTATCTATCTATCTATCTATCTATCTATCTATCTGTCTATCTATCTATCTATCTATCTATCTATCTATCTATCTATCTATCTGTCTATCTATCTATCTGTCTGTCTCTCTCTCTCTCTCTCTCTCTCTCTCTGTATTTCTCACTCTCTCTCACTCACACTCTCTCTTACGTACCCATATGTATGTATGTTTGTGCGTGTGTATGTCAATGTAAGGGTACATGATGTACTTGAAATTAACCGAACAGAACCCAATAAATAGAGCAAGTTGCGTCCGCTGCTTCTCCCTGCGTCCCCTTAACAGAGTGAAGTAGGTCCCACCATTCCCGTCGGGTCATTCCAGCAGGCCCACCTACTACCTTCCCCTCCGCCCCCACGCTGTGTGCTGTCCTGGTTGTTTCGAGCAGGTCGACTCGTAAGCAAGCAGCAGTGAGTCCATAGGATTAGAGTGAGAGAGAGAGAGAGAGAGAGAGAGAGGGGGGGAGAGTGTGGTGATGGTGATGATGGCTGGTTGGCTGGCTCGGTGGTTGGTTTGAAGATGAGTAGAATCTGGTTTTAACGTTGGTGCTCAGGTTTGCAGTGGATGTGAGCGAGCGTGGCAGAAGGGGAGGAGGAGGAGTGGTGGTGGTGGTGGTGGTGGGTGAGTGACGAAGGGGTTCGACGACAGGAAG
>NC_069000.1:1796368-1798922 GCF_001194135.2 Octopus bimaculoides
GCCCCCTCTCTCCCCTCGCCCCCTCTCTCCCTCGCCCCCTCTCTCTCCCTCGCCCCCTCTCTCTCTCTATATATATATGTATGGATTATATACTTGTGTAAAGAGAGAGAAAGAGAGAGAAAGAGAGAGAGAGAGTGAGGTTTATGTAAACACTCACCCGCTCATAAATGCATAAATATGTATGTGTGTGTGTTTGTGTATTTAAGTCTGTATATGTTTCTGTACAGAACACACATACAGAGAATATAGAGGCTCACACACATACAGGCAAACGTACACATACACACGCAAACACAATCATGTCCAAAACACACACCCACACACAAACCATTCTTCGCTGCTATCGATGTCCAAACAATATCGGAAGGAAAAAAAGACAATGATATGAATGTGAATAGGTACGTGTGTGTGTGCGCGCGTGTGTGTGTGTGTGTGTGTGTGTGTGTGTGTGAGTGCAGGATTGATAGGCAGACGACACGACGAGAGAGAGAGAGCGGAAATATAGAATGATTAGAGAGAGAGGGTGAATAAAGACACACACACACACGCACGCACACACACACATACACCCATAGAAAGAATGAGCGATAGAGAAAGAGAGAGAGAAGAAGAGAGGTGTAAAAGGGAGTAGGAGGTGAAAGTGGAGAGATAGAGAGAGAAAGAGAGAGGGGGAGGAGGGAGGGAGGACGGTAAAGAAATTCAAACAAGAAGTGTAAGGAATGAATGGCATGAGAAAGCAAGGGAACATAAAAGAAGAAGAAAAATACGGTGATACAAAAAGGGAGTAAGAGAGAGAGAAGGGAAGACATGCATATATATGAATGTATAAAGAGAAAGAGATAGAGCGAAGAGCGAGGGATGGAGGGATGGAGGGAGAATGAGGTAAGTAAGAGTTTAGTGTTTCACAAGCAACTAGTTCTCTCTCGTTATTCATTGCTGTAGCAGCCAGTTTAAACATTTTCCCAGGTAAGTTTATATATATTTGGTATTTCTTGTTTAAAAGGCTCCGTTGTGGCTTTCATCACAGCCTAATTAACGATCCGTTCTCATCATCATTATCATCATCGTCATTATCATAACAATCAAAGTTATTATTGGTTTTTTCTTCTTTCTTTTTTATAAATATTATAATTTTTGTTAAATGTTTGTACATCGATAGCAGTAGGAAGCGTGTGTGAAGTGCATATATATATATATACACACAATCATATAAATACATACGTGTGTGTGTGTGTGTTTATTCTTTCATTCTTTTATTCGTTTACTTGTTTCAGTCATTTGACTGCGGCAATGCTGGAGCACCGCCTTTAGTCGAGCAAATCGACCCCAGGACTTATTCTTTATAAGCCTAATACTATCGGGCACTTTTGCCGAAACGCTAGTTTACGGGAACGTAAACACACCAGCATCGGTTGTCAAGCGATGTTGGGGGACAAACACAGACGCACAAACATATCCATCCATCCATCCATCCATCCATCCATCCATACATACATACATACATTACGACGGGCTTCTTTTAGTTTCCGTCTACCAATCCACTCACAAGGCTTTGGTCGACCCGAGGCTATAATGGAAGATACTTGTCCAAGTTGTCACTCAGTGGAACTGAACCCGCAATCATGTGGTTGGTAAGCAAGCTATTTACCTCACAGCCGCTCATTCGCCTATGTACATGTATGTATATATGATTGTGTGTGTCTGAGAGAGGGAGAAGGCGCGTGGCTTAGTGTTTGAGAAATTCGGTTCGCGATCATCAACTCGTGAGTTCAATTCCTGGCGGCGATTTGTGTCTTTGAGCCAGATATTTTATTCCATGTTACTCCGGTCTATTCATCCAGCAAAAATTAGTACCTGTATTTCTTGTATTTCAAAAGGGCCAGCCTTGTCAGGCCCTGTGTCACACCGAATCTCTCTGCGCAGTGCTCAGCCACGTGCACGTTCATCTCACGAGCAGGCTGTTCCGTCGATCAGATCAACTGGGAACACACGTCGTTGTAACCGGCGAAATGCCGGTTAAATCTATAGCAGAGACAGGGGTAAAACTAGTGAAGGTCACAGCGTAGGTTGTTCCTCGTTTCCTTTACCACACACACACACACACACACACACACACATACATACAGACATCTCTATCATCTATTGTTTATCTTTTATCTATGTGCGTGTGCGCTGAAACTATACACCCAGGCGATTAACAACTAAGAGTTTATTAATTTCATTAATTCGAAGGTAATATTTTCCCTTCTGTCGTAACTCTTACCCTCAGCAGATAAATCTTTGGCCTTTTGCTCTGATTTTCCCCTTTTCCTGTTACCCTGCTTCCCCACCCAACATCTTTCCATTTCAGCAGTAACATCGCTGCACAAACTCCCACATTTCTGCGTAAAATGCAGATTTCTTTTCTGCGAAAACATCGAAATGTATTTAACATGTAACATTATCTATCTATCTATCTATCTATCTATCTATCTATCTATCTATCTATCTACCTGTCTGCCTGTCTGTTATATATGTATACATACATACATACATACATACATACATATATATA
>NC_069000.1:1800770-1802426 GCF_001194135.2 Octopus bimaculoides
AGAGAGAGAGAGAGAGAGAGAGAGAGAGAGAGAGAGAGAGAGAGAGAGAGATAGGGTGCGATGGGTAAATTGTCACTACTTTATATTTTTTATTTCGCGCGTGCGCTTTGTTTGCTTTTGATTTTGTCGTACACATTATAGTAGGCTCAGCTGGGCACCGTCGGTGAGAAATACAGCACCATGACGCAATTCGCTCTGCCAGAAATTTAGAAACGACATGCTGTACTGCTTGGCATTCACGCCAGAAGTTCTAATGGGAACATTTCAGAGTGTTTGGGTGTCAATCTGAGGACATGTAGCGAGAGTTATAAAAATCAAACATCCAGTGAACATCAGGGTGTTTGTAGTGATCACTGGTGTTGGGGACGTTGTGCTCCATTCATCTTCCCACACGGCCTTAGACTCAACAAGGAGGCCTACATCAAGTGCCTGGAGGACGTAGTGCTACTCTGGTCAAGAGGGTGGCTGCTGGAAGACCCTATTTCTGGCAACTGGACTCTCCACCATGCCACACAAGCAGGAGAACTCAGTCATGGCTGTCAGACAATTTCTGCGACCACATCACCCCTAACATCTGGCCACCTAATTTCCCAGACTGCAACCCTCTTGATTATTATGTGTGGGGCTCAGTTGAGCGAGAGACCAACAAAACTCCTTGTAACACCACAGATGAAATGAAGGCAAGGATTATGGCAGCAGTCACCAACTTAAACAAGGAGACCATTCAGAAGAGTTGCAGGAGATTCTGAAGTCGTTTGGAGGTCGCAGTTGAAGCCAATGGTGATTTTATTGACTAAACTTACTCTTTAGTATTTCAAGATATTTTAATGTAATTTTGGTAAATATATCTGTTAAAATGCGATGTCAGTCTTATTTTGATTTTTGCCTAATTTAGACGACAGTTTATTCACCGCACCCTGTGCATGCACAGAAACCGTGTGCTATAAGGCGGCGAGCTGGCAGAAACGTTAGCACGCCGGGTGAAATGCTTAGCGATATTTCGTCTGTCTTTACGTTCTGAGTTCAAATCCCGCCGAGGTCGACTTTGCCTTTCATCCCTTCGGGGTCGATAAATTAAGTACCAGTTACGCACTGGTGTCGATGTAATCGACTTAATCCCTTTGTCTGTCCTTGTTTGTCCCCTTTGTGTTTAGCCTCTTGTGGGCAATAAAAAAAAAGAAACCGTGTGCTATTCCATGGTAGCAATACCGTTTAGCGATACGTTCGTCTGCTCAAGCAAAGTTTATCTGGAGTTCAAACAGCAAGAAGATCATCGTTTAAGGACCCATTGACCTTAATACCATCGGTTGAATGAAAGGCGGAGACTTGGAACGGGCGGGAGGGACGGTGTTCTTATCTCTGTTCATCTCGCTTCTGTTATCTCTGCGATGAGATATCTTTAGCTCTGACGCCTTCAAGAACGAGGTTATTTGTGTGTGTGTGTGTGTGTGTGTGTGTGTGTTTGTACATGCATGTTTGTGTGTGTGTATTTGTGTGTATTTGTGTGTGTGTGCGTGTGCGTGTGTGCATATGTTTGCGCGCGCGTGCGTGCGTGCGTTGTTTTTTGTCAAAAGTGAAAGGGGGAAGAGAAGCGGTGCCGATTAATGGAATGGATGGGAAGAATATCACCTCAAACAAAACACCTGTATATATATA
>NC_069000.1:1803262-1806209 GCF_001194135.2 Octopus bimaculoides
TATATATGTATTCGAACGCACATTTGAGCCAAAAAAATAAAAAATAAAGATAACATTGTATGTAATATTATCTTCTCTAGTTGAAACGGTACACTTGTTGATAATGAACGATATTATTTCCCACACGCACACACACACACACACACAGACATACACACAAACACAAACAAACACACATGTACGAGTACACACTTATGTGTGTGTGTATGTGCGCGCGCGTGCGTGTGTGCGTGTGTATGTGTGTTATTTGGTATTGTTAACCTGTGGGAAAAAGACAAAAGCGGTTAATGATGGTGGAATTGTCTACGTAATGTAGGTTAGAAGAAGTTTTTTCAGTAATCCTTCGCCATAACGCGGTTCACTTATCGTCGATTCCTCCATGGTGTTGTTTTGCATTTAAAATAAAATAAATATATAGAAATTATAAAAATAATGATAAAAATATACAGTACTGTATCCACTTCGCGGATTTCATCTATCGCGGGGGTTTTTGGAACGTAACACCCGCGATATTCGAGGGAATTTTGATTCGACTCTAAGGCGGTGAGCTGACAATGCCTTGCGGTATTTCGTCCCCTCTTTACGTTCTGAGTACAAATTCCGCTGAGGTCAACTTTGTCTTTCATTCTTTCGGGGTCGATGAAATGAGACCCAGTTGAGCCCTGGGGTCGATCCTAACCGACTTAACCACCCCCGACCCACCACGAACTTGTCCTTGTGTCAAAATCTGAAATCAATATTGATTTGACTGGACCCCACCACATACACACACAAGCACACACTCACACACACACAATACTGCAATGTGCACATACACACATGCGCATACACACACATACATAACCACTTACACACACTCACATACATACTCACGCATACACGCTCACACACACACACACACACGACACATAGATGTGCATACCTAAGCACAAACACACACACACACACACACATGTTCTCCTACGTTGTACACACCCCGCTTGTCAAGATATCATTTCAGCGATTTGTGACCCGGAGATAACAACTAGCGCACGCACATCGTACTTAGATACATCTAAACATAGCTTCCACAGGAACGCTAAGACATCATATATCAGGACATTGTTTCAGCGATTTGTCGTATTGTCAATACAACCCAAGTGTATTGAATGTTCTTAATATAAACAGTATGAGAAAGAGTCGAGCTGATTCAGTATTATATCGCATAGAAAAATAAAGTAGGCGCAGTCGTGGCTGTGAGGTAAGAAGTTTGCTTCCCGACCGAGTTCAAGTCCCGGGTCCAATCCCACTGCGTGGCACCTTGGGTAAATGTCTTCTGCTATAGCCACGGGCCAACCAAAGTCCTGTGGGTGGATTTGGTGAGCAGAAACTGAAAGAAGCTCCTCATATATATATATATATATATATATATATATATATATATATATATATGAGACAAGCTTCTTTCAGTTTCTGTTCACCAAATCAGCAATACCGCATATCCAACACAAGAATTAATATATATGTGTGTGTTCAAATCATTCTAGAATCAATAAGTATAGTTTTAAGTCTCTAAAATGTCTAAAATAGTAAGATAAGATAAAATAAGAGTACACATGCATATACAAGGACATAAACTTCAGAAATATCACGAATGTTCAAAATATTTATTTAAAAATATTTATAAACATGCATAGTTTTCAAGTTGTATAAAAATATTTAACAATTTAAGACAATATATTACGATATATAAACGTTCAGTATAATTTAACATATGGTTGGTAAATATATACGATATGATATGATATGATATTACAAAATTTATATGTGTTATATTAAAAACGTGTACATTACAAAAGGATATGTATATATACTATATCAATAAAACCTGTACATTACAGAGGTAATGTTAAAAGTTTCCATCTACGGGCCGTTTCTGAGATGTGTCTATTAATATGGTGTAGTACTCATATTAGAAATAATTAGACACTCCCTTCAACAGGATGTTCATTGTCACTCAAAGAGAGGAAAGAATAAAAATATAAAAAGGTTACAATGACATAATACAATATGTTAACACATAGGACTACATACATGTAAAATCAAAAGGACCCAATACATTACATCATGGCGCTGTTACTTCGAATGCAGTGGTCAGCCCGAGGCTATAATAGAAGACACTTGCCCAAGGTGCCACGCACTGGGACCGGACCCGAAAGCAGGTGGTTGGGAAGCAAACATCTTACCTCACAATTACGCCTGCACCTACATACACGCATACGTACACACATACATAATCAATTCAAAAACAGAGAAAAAAATGAAGAAAAATAAAAATAAACAAACAAACAAACGTGACGACGCAGAACAAGTAATGTATTAATAAGACGCTCGGTGAAAGAAGGAAGTTGTTGTTTTACGTTTCGAGCATAGCTCTTCGTCGAAAACAGGAAAAAACAGGAAAGTGCAAAGGAAAAGAAGGAAGAATGAGGAAAAATTGCCAACAGTCCACGTATGATATTCTTTGTGTGGCTTGGTTTTTTATTCAATATATATCACGCCAATAAAGGCAGACCAATTTAACATTATTCTTGTTTTCTGTATTGTGTACCTGTATGTTTGGCTGCTGCTCGGAGTGTAGTCAGAAAAATAAGGAAGAAAAAACAGTCTGTGATGAAATCATAAAATACGTTTTGAATAGCTAGGTCGTTCTGCTTTTTTGATAACAACGAAAAACGTTTCGTTATGACGTATGCGTGCATATACATACAGGTATACAAACATGTATACGCACACACATACGGAAATATGTACTTACGTACATTCATATATGCGTACGTACATACTTACATGCATAAATACATATATACGCGGGTACATCTTTTCTCACATACGTACATAGGTACGTGCTTACATAAAAACATACATACGCATATCTGTGTGTGTGTGTGTATATATATATATATAT
>NC_069000.1:1806466-1807284 GCF_001194135.2 Octopus bimaculoides
TATATATATATATATATATATGAATATTTATACATTTTATTATAATATATATATATATATATATATGTATACATATGTATACACATATACACTTGCATATTTATACGTAAGCACACACACACACATATGTGTACCTGAGTGTGTGGGCCAATAACAGTCTTTATTCTTGTTAAGTATGCAGTATTCGTTGGTATTTATGCAATATTCACACAATGAGATATTTTTATATCTGTTGTTGCACCACCTGGGGATATGTGTACATATGTTTGTTTGCGTGTTTTGGCACAAGGCCAGCAAGGTCGGCGGAGGGGCGGGGGATGGGTTGATTGCATCGACCCTCAGTACCCAACTGGTACATATTTTGTTGACCCTAAAATGATGAAAGACTAAGTTGGTCTCGGATTCAATCACAAAACATTGGTTGACCCCAGGGACATAGTCATAGAAGCCTCTTTCCAAGTGTGTCGCGCTGTGGCACTAAACTCGAAATCCCGTGGCGGAATTTGAACTCAGAACGTAAAGACGAACGAAGTACCGTTAAACATTTTGCCTGGCGTGCTAACATTTCTGCCAGCTCGCAACAGATTATTCCATATTAGAAAAGATTCTACTCCGCGTTCGGTGGGATAATTAAATCTCTAGGAATGCACTTTGGAATGGAACAGTCCAATCAAACATGCGAATTATTAATGCTTTGTTGTCAAGTTGGTGTTTTGAAGAAGAGATAATTAAATAATTATATAAAACGCTTTCGATTTTCTTCTATGAGAATAAATATCGATATATATATGTATGTGTGTATATATATATATATATAT
>NC_069000.1:1807339-1807643 GCF_001194135.2 Octopus bimaculoides
ATATCGCAAGATTGCACAAATATGGCGAAGCGTTTTTCTGTGGTTTGTTGATAAGTTTTTCTTTCTGACTATAATCACTATTCTATTTTTTAGTCAATGAAAATTAACAAGCCATACGGTCGTTGAACTCATGCAAATAGCAATTCTCCAATTGGAATATGCGTCAATACACACCCTAACTCATTAACGAATGCAAAACAGGATCTATTGGAAACTGAAAATTATTAAGCTCTCTATCTACATATATGTTGGTATAGAGTCCTCGTATATATATATATATATATATATATATATATATATATAT
>NC_069000.1:1807762-1811074 GCF_001194135.2 Octopus bimaculoides
GTATATATATATATATATATATATATATATATATATATGGCTTCCCAACTACATGGTTCGAGGCTCAGTCCCACTGCGTGACACCTTGGGCAAGTGTCTTCTACTATAGCTTGGAATGACTTCGATCACAGGTCAGTTCGATCAGTCAATACTTAGGCCATGCTGGAGCACAAGTTTTACCATGAGTTATAACAGATTATTCACAGCAGGACGGATGAAAATCTGATCTTTGAAAGCAAGTGGTGAATGCAAAGGACACTTTCTTAAACGGCCTAGAAATTCGGCCATTGTAACATTTGAATTTTTTACTGAAACATTTGTATTGTATTGTTATGAACAATAATGGAGAATAGAGAATAGATGAATAAATAAATATCAGTGAAATATGTTTTATTGGGGTAATTCTTAATCTTGTTTTAGTGAAAAGAAAGACAAAGAAAACAAACAGATTGTTTGTTGTATGGCGTTATTGTTGATGCGTTCATGTGTACACACGCATACATAAATATATACTAATATACACATATATATGTATAAATACTTAAGCAGGGATATATGTATTAATACTTTATATGTATAAATACTTAAGCAGGGAGCAAGAGTCCCACTCCCTTGGAGTGTGTTTGGGTTTCTCTTCTGTATCTTTTATGGTGAAGCAGCGAGCTGGACGGAAGTGGTCTTCTTTGTTCCTTGTGTCGTGATGTGGGTTCCTCTGGTGTCTCAGACAAAAAATTTGTCCTGGTGTTTTTGGAAAACCTCACATCTGCACCTCGCAAATCTGTGAAGCTGTTTGGCAGAACGCTGAATAGTTGTGGACCCTTGAAACCCAAGCTGTTACAGTATGGGGCCCTTATTCCAAATGGGGAAGATGGGATCTTTGGTACACTACAGTGCCGTCCATTTCGGTGGTTAATATAGCTTTCAATTCCAAAGTTGGGATCTAGATCTTCCAGGATCTTCCATATGGATATGTATATTTGCGAGTCTATTGTATCGTTCTCTGCTTGCGGATCGTTAAGTTGCCCTTCTTTACAGAAAATAAGTTTGAAAAGACCATCAACATCACAGACACCTCCTTTCCGCTACCCTCACGCCCCCGCTTCCTCTCCGCCACATACTTATAGACTCGGAGTGTTTCGTTTACGAGAATTTCTCCTCATACAATAACCTTGCTATATATATAGACAGAATATCCAAGAAATCGATAGACGAGATGGTATAAATTAACTTATTTGTTAACTCCGGCCACTTCACATCTCGCCTGGTTCATATAACACGATTCTTGCTGTGTGTCATATGAAAATATAGCGCAAGTTCTCATCAATAACCGTTTTCATATCCGAATTGATTCCTCCCGCGCCTGAAAATATATAAAATTATCAGATGTGAAATTATATGTAGTTTTAATTATAACATTATCTTTACTCTCTCAGCTAATTCTGTTCTGATGCTGTTCTGTTGGCTGAAGCCTTATTACATAATTATATATATATATATATATATGTACACACACATGCACACACACACATATACATATACATAGATAAATATATATTTATATACATACACGCAACACACACGCATATATATATATATATATATATATATATATATATACACACACCCGCACATATATATATACACACATACATGCACACATATACAGATGTGTGTGTGTATGTACGTATACATACGCACACATATACATAATTATATATGTATACAATTACACATATAGGTATGTGTGTGTGTGTGTACGTGTATGTGTGTGTGTATGTGTATGTGTGCGCGTGTGTATATGTGTTCGTATCAAATAATTCTTGTGATTCATAATTCCAAGAAAATTCCCTACCCCCACCCCACCCAGGGTTGTTAAGCGATTGATAGAAAGTGAGAATGAAAGAAGGGAGGCTGGTTAAACCGGTTGACTAAAAGAAGAATGCATGGGCGTCGGTGGGATGACGCGACGGTGTAATGGCAGAAGGATCGGTGGAGTTCGAAAGAAAAGAGCTGAATATAGAGGGAGATGAGTAATGAAAAAAAGGGATAAGAGAAAGAAAAAAAAAGGATAGAAGGAATGGTAAGTAAGCAGTGCTGTCTGTAAAAGAAAGGAAGGTCAGTCGGTGGGGGGTGGGGGTGGAATGAAGGATAATAGTTTAAAGTTTTGGCACAAAATATATATATTCATTTATTTGTTTCAGTCATTTGACTACGACCATGCTGGAGCACTGCCTTTAGTTGTAGTGATTCTCAAGTCAGAGATCTGCAATACTTTGAAAACTGACCAAATTTGGTGTGAGTCGATCTGTGACCATCTAAATATAAATTAGAGTAAATATTTCTTTCTTTTCTCTTCACCAAAAAGTGAAATCTCAAAATGTAGCATTCAATCTCATCAATTAGTTTAGCTGCTGAATAGGAAGAAAATCTTATTGGCCTCCATAAAATCGTTGGATTGCTTCCAATTCCATAGACATTTTGCTGTTATGTGATTTCTACAAGTCCAACAAAATTCCATTATTTTTTTTTGCTTTTATTGTGAACATTCTTAGAATCCGTTCCTTTTGATTGTGCGTTCGCTGTTACTATATTGATTTCCCAGTTTTTGGCACAAGGCCAGCAATACATCGACCCCGGCTTCCAACTTGTACTTATTTCATCAACCCCGAAAGGATTAGAGGCAAAGGACGGACGAAATGCTGCTAAACGTTTTGTCCGGCATGCTAACGATTCTGCCAGCTCGCCGTCTTGATTGCTGTTGCTGTATCAACCATAATTATTAATAATGGCGCGTTGAGATAATGCGTCATTAATAACTTTAATCGACAGATTTGTGTGTTCATATGTGTGTGTGCGTGTGTGTATTTGAGTGTGTGTGCGCGCATATGTGCATGTGTATGTGTATGAGTGCTTGTGGGTATGTGTATAAGTCAATTTGTATGTGTGTGTATGACTTTGTGTTTGTGTGTGCGTGCGTGTATCTGATTGCGGAATGACATTAGTAATGATGATGACGACGATGATGATGATGATGATAATGAAGAGGAAAAGGAGAAACTGAAAGAAAACAGGATAGAGGGAGAAGGGCGAAGAAGGAGAAGAAAGAAGATGTAAGCAGCAGCAGCAGCAGCAAGTTCGGTCTGAAACTCTGCTGGTCAGAAGTTTATAAATAAGTCCCAGGACGATACAGATTCTAACAATCAACGACATTATTGCTCAACATTCTTCCCCTCTCTCTTCTCTCCTTCTCTCCTTCTTCTCTCTCTATTCTCTTCTCTCCCTCTCTCTTCTCTCCTTCTTCTCTCTCTATTC
>NC_069000.1:1811084-1812330 GCF_001194135.2 Octopus bimaculoides
TCTCTCCCTCTCTCTTCTCTCCTTCTTCTCTCTCTATTCTCTTCTCTCCCTCTCTCTTCTCTCCTTCCTCTCTCTCTCTATTCTCTTCTTCTCCTCTCTCTTTCTCTCCTCCCCTCTCGTCTCGCACGCTATTTCTCTAGCATTCTCCTTTCATCTCTTTCTTCCTTTTTCATTTCTCTCTCTCTCTCCCTCTCTCTTCTCTCCTTCCCCCTCTCTCTCTTTCTCCCCTCTCCCCTCATACGCTGTTTCGCTAATGTTCTCCTTCCATCTCTTACTTCCTTTTTCCATTTCTCTCTCTCACTCTTTCTCTCTCACCCTTTCTCTCTCTCTCTCTTTCTCTCTCTCTCTCTCTCCCTCTCTATCAAATTTTATACACACACACACATATACTTTGGTGTAAATTTGTTTGACTAATAATAATAATAATAATAATAATAATAATAATAATAATAATAACAACAGCAATGACATCACTACTTCTTGCTTCTTTCTTTCTCTCGTTCTTCTCTTCACGTCCGTCCGTCCGCTCTTTCGTCTTCTGAACCAACAAATTATGTAAATATGCAAATATATTTCCGATAAATTATTCGGAATGGGAGCATGACAATGAACACTCCAGAAATATTTGCTCGTCTGTTGTCGTTGCCTAGCAACATAGGTCAGAGGTTATCTATCTCTTATCTAAAAGAAAGCCGAATCGACTTTTCTCAAAACTATTGACTCAACCACAATGGAACCTCTACGCAGTCACTCCCTCTGCTAGAAACAGCAACCAAATCTCATTCAGATCACATAACTCTGCTAAGATGGAAGGGTGATGTCATTCAGAAGACCGAGGAATACCCTACCAAAAGTTCTCCTCTAAAACAAATTTTATTCTAAGGCGCGAAATGTTGGGAAGAGTAGAATAAAAAATCAGAGAGAAAACTACTTCCTGATGTACAGTAATGCCTCGACTACCGCGGATGTTACGTCCCAAAAGCTCCCACAGAAATGATTAAAATCCTAAAAATATATAAATACCTATCGGCCGCAGAAAACCGCGATATACTGAGGAGTCCGCGATACAAATTTACATATATTAACCAGAAAAATCCGTGATGCACTGAATGCGCGATAGGTGAACAGGAATTTTCAATGGCCGGATAACTGAAGAGATGTTGGCGTGCGTTCCCGACCCGGCATCCGAAACTAGAGAGGGAGAGAGAGAGGGAGAGAGAGAGAGAGAGAGAGAGAGAGAGAGAGA
>NC_069000.1:1814256-1817586 GCF_001194135.2 Octopus bimaculoides
AAGAGAGAGAGAGAGAGAGAGAGAGAGAGAGAGAGAGAGAGAGAGAGAGGTGGTGACGGTACAGTGTTTTCTCTCAGAGAACACATTTCGTTGCTGTTTCTAACAGGTCGTTGTAGTCTCTACGCTGAAACTGTCTTCTTCCTTGGTTTATATATTTTAATTGGAACACAGAAGAGATATTTGGCAAACTATACAGTGCACTACATTTCTTTCCTTCTTTTCTTTTTTCTTTCTTTCTTTCTTTCTTTCTTTCTTTCTTTCTTTCTTTCTTTCTTTCTTTCTTTACGTAAGTATGTATGTATGTATGTTCGTATGTCTGTGTCTATGTATATGTTGCGTCTCTCAGTGTGTAAACACATTGAAGCGATTAAAGGCTAAGATAAATATCGAAAGAAAGAGGCTGATAAACAGGTGTGTTTGTGAGTGTAATTTGTATTTTCTGGTTCTAATATACTGAACGGAAGACTCTTTTTTATGAGGTAAGACCAAACATATTTCCGCTATATTCTTGTATCGAATTCTTTTCGTTTATTCATTTGCTGCGTAAAACTTAATGACGCCAGCCCAAATGCCTCTCTCTCTCTGTCTCTCTCTCTCTCTCTCTCTCTCTCTCTCTCCCTCTCTCTCTCACAAACACACACACGACGGGCTTCTTTCGGTTTCAGTTTATCAAATCCACTCACAAGTCTTTGGTCGTCCCGAGGCTATATTAGAAGACATCCAAGGTGCCACGCATAAATACATACATACATACATACATAATTTTTATTTTACTTCAGTTATTGGGCTATGGCCATGCTGGGGCACAACCTCAAAGGTATCTTGTTGAACAAATCAACCCCTGTATTTATGTTTTTTTTTAAAGTCTGGTTCATATTCTGTCAGATCCTTTAGCCGAACTGATAAGTTACGGAGACATGAACAAACCAGCACCGGTTGTCAAGCGGCAGTGAGGGACACACATGCACACAGAAACTCATGTATACATATGCATACACACGCGCATGCACACACACACACACATACACATACATACATACATACATACATATATATATATATATATATATATATATATATATATATATATATATATGCACGACAGGCTTCCATACAGTTTCCGTCTATCACATTCGCTCGCAAGGTATTAGCCGGTCCGGGGCTACAGTAGAAGAAGCTTGCCCAAGGTACTGCACAGTGGGATTGAACCTGAAACGATGTGGTTGCAAAGCAAGCACCTTAACCCCCCTCCCCAGATGTGCCTACACCTTTAGAAGTTACTAAATTACTCCATGTGATCTGTCATTTTTTCTTAACACGACAGGCTTCCTTCCGTCTACCGAATCCACTCACAAGGCTTTCTTTGGTCGGCCTTGTGTTAGAACAGAGAGTACTGAGTTGTTTACCTCGAGAGGATTTCTCATAAGCATTTATGCATCACGACTCCTGATGAGAGTTTCTCTTAAGGTAAATAACCCAGTATTCTGTGTTCTGACCCAATCTCCACGTTAGCTTTGTAATTAATTTAGATTAGTTTTGTAATTAATTTAATTAGAAGAAAGATAATTTTGCTATGTTAGATAACATAATTACACGTTTATCTAACAGTATCATAATTTCTATAATATCAGTGAAAGTGGCGATGGAAGCCCGTGTGTGAGAGATAATTTGCAGCTTGGGAAAATTCTTTCTTATCTTTTTTTTTTATATCCCTGTCAGGAAGGAAACCAGAGGCCATGACACTTTGCGGGGTCCCCGAGTGGGAAAGAGGGAGGGTGGTATTTATCCTCAAACCGGGGAACTGATCCGAATGTGTGCAACAGAGTGGACTCCTCTAAACGTACCCATGGTGACCAGGTGGCGGGGTGAAACCAGATTAAGTCTACCACCCAAGTAGACCAAGTCAGCATTTGAAATCAGAACGCAAAGAGCTGGATAAACTCACCGCAAGGAATTTGGCCTGACAGTCTTAAAGTCCCGCTAATCCACTGCTCTGGATTAGGGATTTATTTTGTTGACACTGAAAGGATGAAAAGTAGAGATACCCTCGACTGGATTTGAACCCAGAGCGCAGGGTGTGAGAACAGATACAGCATAATATTCTATTCAATACTCTAACGATTCAATACTCAGACGAAATAATTTTGCTTCCATATTATGCCATTGTTTCAATTAATTTTGAAAATAACGAAGAACTTATTAAAATTAATTTGTAGCTAATTAAGCTGGTGTTTGGAATAAATATTGGTTTCAAATTTTGGCACAAGGCCAGGAATTTTGGAGGAAGGGTTACTAGTCGATTACGTCGACCCTCAGGGTTCAACTGGTACTTAATTTATTGACCCCCGAAATGATGAAAGGCAAAGTTGACATCTGTGGAATTTGAACCCAGAACGTAAAGACAGACGAAGTGCTCTTAAGCATTTTGCCCGACATGCTAACGATTCTGCCAGCTCGCCGCCAAGTTTGGAATAAATATTAACACGGAATTTTGATGGATGACCTTGATTTAAATAGTTTTAAAAACCGGGAAATCTGTATTTCCCAGCATCCAAATCGTCGTAGTTTATAGTGTAAACGTGTAGCGCAAAATGCATTCAAACATCGTCGCTATCTTTCTAAGTTCTTTTGCGTTTCACATGGAATTGTCGGTCCTCCAAAGTCGTCGTAGTATATAAGTCGCCCTATTCTTTTCAGCTGTACATTTTGGTCTGACAAATTCGATGTGTATACTGGAAAATGCTGTATACACAACGAATTTGTTAAAGATAGTCTTAGGTGGAGCCCTACCTTTTTTAGCTGCATATTTTGATCTGACAACTTCAACGTGTGTACCAGAAAATACGGTATGCTTCCTAGAACTAGAGATAGTCTCAGGTGGGATGGTATCAAAAACAATAAGAGATTTTTGTATACTGTCTTTTTCACAAAACTTTGACCTATATACTTTCATAATAATACCGTTGATAATAACTCAGATTGTCCAAGCACGTGCTTTACAACAATTTCTTTGTTAGTTTTTAATTCGTCAGATCCTAGAAACAAATACTTGACTTTCAGTATTCGGTAGAAGGGCGGGGGCGGGGTGCACCATTTTTTTAACTGAGTCACCCCCATCTTCTAGTATATTTCTTTACTATTTGCCTTAGTTTTGACAGTCATAAATTAAAACTTGACAACAGTTTTGAAGTTGGTGAAGTTAAATAGTAATCTTCTTGTATTTTTAAAGAATGCGTACTGAACGTTTGTGCATATATAATTATGTGTGTATAAATATTTGTGTGTGCGTGCGTATGCATGTGTGTATATACACATACATTACAGATCGGA
>NC_069000.1:1818258-1827482 GCF_001194135.2 Octopus bimaculoides
TATATATATATATATATATATATATATATATATATATATATGTGTGTGTGTGTGTGTATTTGTTTATTGTCCCTGTGAGTTTTCTGAGGTTGTCAAATCATAATTGAATGACGGTGTTGGCCCAACCCACCATGTTTCCAAACATATAACTTCTGCATATTTACACGAACCAACTGCCAGCAATTGACCCTGATTCATTGACTTGATGCAGACTCAGACAATAGCAGGCTAAGAGCGTGTACCTTTTGACATCAAACTGCCCGAGACCGCTCTTGTTACTCTGGTTCTGTGATACAAACTTCCTGTTTTGAAGTGATCTAAATTAAATCTGTCCGTTACAATTTCATGTTCATTTATGTTCCAAACACCAGAATAATAACGTCAAAATTATTTTACTGTATTGTTCATTATTTTCGAAATTAATTGCACCCTCGCCCCACACTACAAAACTCCACCCCCGTTGAAATATGTTACCGAATGAGTTACGTGAATGATGCACTTAAAATACTTTGCTAAACGGACATTCGTTAGCACCTACTTAACACCTTTAATTAATGGATACTAGTTGTACCACATAACTACCATTGAAAATATAATCGCTGTTATCAGATCTTGTTAAGGTTTTAACTAAATGGTTCCAGGTTCGGTCCCACTGCGTGGCACATTGGGGTGGAGTCTTCTACTATAGCCTCGGGCTGACCAAAGCATTGTGAGTGGATTTGGTAGACGGAAACTGAAAGAAGACCATCGCATTCATACATACACACACACACATATATATACGTGCACACACACACACACACATACACACACATATATATATATATATCTATATGTGTGTGTGTGTGTGTGTGAGTGTGTGTTTATGACGGTGTTTGACCCACCGCAGTTTGTCTATGAAACTCACTCAAAGGCCATTGGCCAACTTGGGATTATAAGAGAAGTCACCTGTCTAAGATACCCCCTAGTGGGTCTGAACCTGAAACCACGTGGTCGTGAAGCATGCTTTGGAATCTTGCAACCATGCCCGCCACTATATATTGATTTTCGTTTTGTCATTTGAGACATAAAAACTAATTCACCGCTCCTCTTTTTCTCTTTCTTTGTAGAGATGGGACTGCAACAGTCGAGATTAAATAATGCACTCCAAATACGAACTGGAGACCAGAGGGAATCTTCGACTGATTCCAATGTTTATGTTATATTACATGACACTTCGGAAACGAAAAGTGAGAGGATTCTTCTTGACAACTGGTGCAGAAATGATTTTAAAATCGGGGCCCTCGACACGTTTAATATTAAACTTCCGGATTCGTTTACAGAAGTGAGTAAAATCGAAATCTGGACGGAGCCTTGTTCATTCGAATTAACATCTTCGAATTGGTATATAGACACAATTAAATTTGTGCGCCGTTTTAGAGGAGAAAGTGTAATGTTTCCAGTTTTCCGGTGGATTAAACCAAATCTCCATTATTATATTCACCCGTGGGATACATTTTTACCTCAGAATGATCCAGATGAAAAGCAACGGGAAGGTGAAATTGACCAGAAACGAGAGATTTACAAGATGAAATATGCAGAAGGTGCTCCTGTTTTAGTAAGTATATTTGTAAGAAAGTTTATAAGCATAATTTGTACGAAAACGTTTGGTTATTTAAGTGTTGGGTATGTTCCTTGTAGTAAACCGATGAAACACGTTCAAAGTTTCTCGTAATCTCGTATATTCCATTTCTCGTCTCTATCATTTGTTTCATATTTATGTTTAACTGCGAGTCAGTCCTGATTGAGTAAATCTATAAACCAATGCATCCGATTCCAACTTTGATAATCCTGTTTGCTTTAAGGGCATAGTGATCCGGAGCTACATTATTCTAGATCCCTTCGACTCCTATTTCACTCGTATGGACCCTCACAGCCATTCAACCTTTTTGCGTATAATTTTTAACAATGTAATCTTATATGGACCCACAAGGACCATATGAACCCAGGTAGGGAATCACTGCTCTAGATACACATGCCTATTTTTTTTTATAATAGCTTAGCGGTATTTCGTCTGCCGTTACGTTCTGAGTTCAAATTCCGCATAGGTTGACTTTGCCTTTCATCCTGTCGGAGTCGATAAATTAAGTACCAGTTACGCACAGGGATCGATGTAATCGGCTTAATCACTTTGTCTGTCCTTGTTTGCCCCCTCTATGTTTAGCCCCTTGTGGGCAATAAAGAAATAAGAAGCTATAATCTTTCATATATATATTTTTTCCTGTATAGTGTGAGTCTCTGCCGATCGACGAAGAATTCTCTGCAAAATACATGGTAAGTATTGAAAATATATTTCTATACTGATTAGCAATGATAATATTCCTTTTTCTAATTTTGACACAGTACCAGGTATTTTGTGGGGAGAAGGTAAGTTGATTATATCGACCTCAGTACTTGACTGGTATTGTATATTGGTATACTCGGCCATTTACAGTTAATCGTTTACATAACCTGAGTATCTTTCTGCCTCTACTTCGGAAGCCGCATATTTATTCCTCTATTTTTGATGTGTACAGGTTATACTTTTCAACCCGACCCGGTGTCTTACCATTTAAATACCCGATTCACTTGAATCCTGATCTATTATATATATATGTGTGTGTATGTGTATCATAATATATTTATTGTAAATTATGTGTCAATCTCTGATATAGAACTCAATACAAGTTTTTAGAATAGAATAGATAGATATGTTTATTATATCAAAAGCCAGCTATCTACTCGAAGTTTGGACCCAACTTGAGTTGCAAAAGCCAGTCGTAAGTAGCCTGGCCTGGGGCGAAACTCGGAGCAAACTATCAACTTTGGGTTTAAAAAAACAATAGGATTGTCATAAAACATTGAATTCTTCAATGTAAAAACACGCTAATTAGAGAGAGAAAAACAATTAAGTGTCGAATAATTACTCGATTGAAAACATTCTGCTGTGCAGTTTACTTCATACAGTGGAGTTAATCCCAGTGAAATAGGTTAATTACAGAAAAAAAAGAGGAAGTTAGCATGTTATACATATTTCTCAAGCCCCTAAAATTCTTGTGTGTGTGTGTGTGTGTGTGAGTCATATCCATATGTTTAATAAATATATTTAGCTTAGGTTTGAAATTAAGCCCTCATGGTTAAGGTGCAGTGGATTCTAGCGGCTTGGGATTAGAAGATAATGACAACTGTCGTCGTCATAAGGGATCTGTTGCTCTCTGCCGGAAGAAAGTGGCATAAAACTATTTAGTGAACATGTAAACAAATACGTGCCTTGGCACAAACTCGTTTACTTAATAGTTCGAGGTGAACGGTCCCAGTGTTAATGACTCTAGCATCAAATAAAGTGTGAGTGATGACTGAAGATGTATACACGACCATATCTACACATGGGAAATGGAATGGTTTTGAACAGGAAATTAAAATTGCGCTTCCGACATGATTTGATTATAATTTCTTGTTCGACGCGAAAAAAAAACAACCCTACAGAAAGTTCCGGAGTCAATATAATCGACGTAATTCTCCCCTCGAAGCCTGCAGTTTCGAGGGGAGAATTATGCGAAACTACTACTACTACTACTACTACTACTACTATCATCTTCATTATTATAACTTTAAAGTGGCGAGCTGGCAGAACCGTTAGCACGCCGAGCGAAATGCTTAGCGGCATTTCGTGTGTCTTTACGTTCTGAGTTCAAATTCAGCCGAGGTCAACTCTGCCTTTCATTCTTTCGGGGTCGAAGCATTGGGGTCAATCAAATCGACTTGCTCCAGTCCACTCAGCTGGCTAAAATCAGTTGTACCTGTAATTCAAAAGAGACCAGCCTTGTCATATTCTGTGTCTCGCTGAATCTCCCTGAGAACTACGTTAAGGGTACGCGTATCTGTGGAGTGCTCAGCCACTTGCACGCTCATTTCACTAGCAGGCGCTGTTCTGTTGATCGGATCAACTGGAACCCTCGTCGTCGCAACCGACGGAATGGCAGTACATTTTACATTGTTATCAATCGAATTCTTTTTAACAAAAAAAAAAAAAAGAAAAAAAAAGAAACGTTGAATCTCTAAATTTGTTGTCTCTTCCAGTGGAACATGTTAACGAACAAACTGGATGTGATTCTGAGAGGAATATATACCAGAATTATAGCAGACTCCTGGAAGACATTAGATGATTTAACCAATGTTTATCACGAAGAAAAACTTACGGAACCCGAGGTGTGTACTTCAATAACGTATTTTTTCATCACTTTTTATTTTTTATGTAAATATTGTTATTTATTGTTATTCAATACCCTTTTTCTTTTCGTTTTGTACCCTAATTTGTGAGCGATAAGGTTTATCAGGCGTTGGCATGGCTGTGAGTTTAAGGAGTTTGCCTCCCAGCCACAAGGTTTCGCGTTCAGTCCTACTGCGCGGCATCTTCGGCAATTGTCTTCCGCTTTAGCTACGGTCCAATTTTGAGTGGATTTGGTATACGGAAACTGAAAGAATACCATCGAGTATATATATGCATGTGTGCGTGTGTGTGTAAGTCGATATAATCGACTGGCTCCTCCCCCAAATTTCGGGTCTTGTGCCGAGAGTAAAAAAGAGTATAGGATAACCGTGCATGAGTGAGTGTTTTTGCACTTTTTAAGCAAAAATATTTCCTGTATCTTGACACGTGTTTGAAACAATAACTTTGCTGCATCACTTTACTTATTTTTGGTTCCAATTCACCATCTCCAGTCGGGTTTATCCACCCCTGATATCTTTGAATTTCAATATTTTACTGTCTTATTGTTATTTCTATATCTGAAGCAGTTCTGATCTTGTTTTGTGTCTTCCATAGTCTGTTAAATTCTGGCGGGAAGATACATGGTTTGGATATCAACGTCTAAATGGTTGCAACCCCACAGTAATTACGCTGTGTGAAGAAATACCATCCAAGTAAGTCAAGATTCTTTTCAGAACAATTAATGAAAACCAGACTCGCCTGTCACTAAATGATCGTTTCAGGAAGTTAGAAAATTCGGTTAAGTTCGAATGCCACGTGGAGACGATACTGCATCTTGGTTTGATGGGCTTTAGTCAAAGAAAAAGAGAGAAAAATAATATTTACAAGTGGTTTTGGTAAATCTGTTCTTAGAGCTGCTATAAACATTTCGTGTAATTTTCTCTCTTCAAAGTCAAAACGTCACGATTTTTGTTCCAGCGCAGGTACCACAACTTTTCAGTGGACACCTTTTTAGCTTTGCCTTTTTTTTGTGACGAGAGGTAATGGCCGAATAATAATCTATGTTTTAAAAAATATGCTATGAAAGACAGTTCCAATAAATGATGAAAATATTGGGTTGGTGCATAACTATTGCAGATTTTTTTTCAACAAATTTTATTCAACAAAAACAATAACAATATTTAGCAAAAACATCTTTAAATGACGGTTTGATCGTCTGCCAAGCAAATGGGAAGCAGTGATTGAAGTAGATGGTGAATATGCTCCGGAATAATCATTTAAAGATGTTTTTGTTACATGTTGTTATTGTTTTTGTTGAATAAAATTTGTTGAAAAAAAGTCGCAATAATTATGCACCAACCCAATATATTAACGGAATTATTCTATGAAAAAATCGTTTCGATGTCATCCTACACCATACGAACTTATCCTTCTTAGACTAGTTTCTTTTAACCAGGTGAACCAGAATTATTAAAATGTTATTATCAGTTCGAATATGCTTGAGGCACGTTTGAACCGGTGAACAAGCTACTCACTGCGTTTTGTCACGGAAAACATATCCCGTTTGTTGACAAACGGTGTGTATACATCTAGATCAGCTCGCAGCGCCACCTACCCAGACTGTGAGATGCAAGCATTTCGGAGTAGTTATCTCCTCTTCGGTCACGGACACCAGGTAGAGTTAATGAGTCACAATAATCAAGATAATTATTTTTGAAGGATTAAGAGACCTGATCACATTCTTGATACAAATAATTCTCTGTTATAAAAAGTTAGCTAAACTGAAGTTGGTGAATTTAAATCCTCTGTATTTTTCTGTATAAGAAAAATAAATCAAAAATGTTCTCGAAACACACTTCCTCCTGCCTCTGTTGATTTTTTTTTCATTTGTTTTCTTTTTTTATTGTAGACTTGGTGTGGATGATGAGGTTCTGAAACCGGTCCTGAAAGGAGAAACGCTGGAAGACTTGATCAAGAAAAAACGACTATTTTATACAGATTTGGAAATTTTGGAAGGTATTACACATAGAGAAGATTTAGATGTAAGCTCATGTTCAATCATTTTTACGTCAATTTATCTATGCTATCTTGGGTTAGAAGAATATATGTTACTGATACAATGTTTTACAGCCAGTTGTTCAGTTGTTCGTATCGCTGATTCTTATTTGCTTTGTAAGTCCGCAGAGCCAGCGGGCAATTTATTGACATACATAGAAATAGTAACAAACGCCATGAAATTGACCTTGGAATACCCAAGGTGTTCGGAGGAGATCAAATAAGGTCGAAACACCGGTGTCTGACGATTTGCCGGCGACTACTGAGCGAATCCTATGATTTTTAATACACAGTTTTCTTTGATAAATTTATCCGAGGTAAAACATTATACATAGCGCCGTTCCGGTTGTGTGTATTACATTATACACACACACAAC
The DNA here is from genome assembly GCF_001194135.2 of Octopus bimaculoides. Lineage (NCBI taxonomy): Eukaryota > Metazoa > Mollusca > Cephalopoda > Octopoda > Octopodidae > Octopus > Octopus bimaculoides. Next base: position 1,824,919 of record NC_069000.1, read on the forward strand.
GTTATATATACCGATATACGTGCGTGGGAGTATGTGAATATATATTCAGATCCTTTATAAAGCAAACATTTCAAGGTTCCATTGTTAATTCCATTTTGATGTGAATCTATTCATGTTCACACAACTCATGGAAATTTTATTTTCTACCAAAATAAGAAAAGTTAAGGCTGGATCTCATCTTTTACTTTCGTTCCAATCTCCCAAATATATTCATTGATTGAGATTTTGATTGGTATATACTTGACATAATTAATTACAGATGTGTGCTCCTATTGGGTTATTTATGTTGAATTCCGAAGATGATTTGGTACCAATTGCCCTACAACTGAAACAGCAAAAAGGACCAGACAATCCTGTAAGAATTTTCTAGAATATTTTCTTGTAACCAAATGTATATTTAATTTAAATTTAGTGAATTATTCTCCGCCATGTTTTTCTGTAAAACTCTGAGTATTTCAGTTTGGTGTAATTTTTACTTACATCAAATCTTTATAATGATGATTATTGGTTAATCAGTTTTCTAGTTATTTGATTAACGGAAACATCCGATTCACTGCAATGTGCTGTCAGTGGTTGTGTATTCCGCAGACATCTGTGTTTGCGTAAGAAAGACGCGTTATCAGGTATTCCTTCAGCCAGACGTGGAAAGGTCGGTTTAGTAGTCGTCACACGTGGAACGCCTCCACCGGTTGCTGCTCAGATATACTTGCAGACGCTTGCAGACACTTATGGTGCGGATGGGACATTTCGTTTCGACAAAATTTTCTGCCACTCCTTCTCTTTGTTTCCCTCCCGCCCTCCTCTCCTCACTCTGTCTTTCTCTCTCTTACACACACACACACACACACACACACACACACACACAACACACTCTATCTCTCTATCGGTACGTGTGTCTACTTGCCAATCAGACTTCGTCTCCATCTTCTCATCCAGTATCCCTCCCTTTGTTTCCAATACTCTGACTCATTCTCGTTCTCCATGTTTGCTTGACACTGTCGCCCTGCCTGCCTGCCTGCCTGCCTGCCTGCCCGTCTGACTGTCAGCCGATCTTGCGCTGCACTTAATGTCTGCCATTCCCTCTCTGTTGGTTTAAAGTACTGTGACGTATAGATTTTAGTGCTACTTTTTGCAAGTCCACCTACAACATAGATGTTTCCTTCGTTAGCTGATATATATATATATATATATATATATGGAATGTGTGTATATATGTGTAAATACTATTTCCTGTTTGTAACAATACATATTTGTCTCATTGGATTCATGTTATTTTTTCTTTTAGATATTTCTTCCTACGGACGATCATTACCTTTGGACTCTTGCTAAAATGTGGTATAATCTGGCTGATTCCAGTTTCCACCAGTCTCTTGTGCACTTGGGTAATATTATTGTTGTTATTATTATTATTATTATTATTATTATTATTATTATTATTGGTGAGTTAGCAGAATCGATAATACTCCAGGCTAAATGCATAGCGGTATTTCGTCCGTCTTTATGTTCCGGGTTTAAATTCCGTCGAGGTCGACTTTGCTTTTCATCCTTTCGTAGTCTATGAAATAAAGTACCAGTGAGATACTGGGGTCGAAGTTGGGGGTTGACCCCAATACTTGATTGGCGTTGACTTATTTTATCGACCTCGAAAGAGATGAAAGGCAAAGTCGACCTCGGCGGAATTTGAACTCAGAAAGCTATTGCGCTAATATTACAACATATTGTATCAACAGTAACTTATCACAGAAATATAGATAAATAATCAACATTGGTAGATTAATAAGATTAAGAAGTTTTTTTTTCTATTTTGTAGGTTTGACTCATTTATTAATGGAAGGAGTTATTCTTGCCATGCACAGAAATATATCCGTGTCTCACCCTCTCTACAAGCTATTGGCACCTCACACACTATTCCTTTTGGCAATCAACAGGTAAGTTTCTTTCTCTTCTCAGCTCAGCAATCTAAATCTATAGTTATGTGGCAGCTAACATTAACAATTTAGGGAGACAAAACAATTTTTAATTAACCCAAATTACACTCGTAATGTAGTGAAAAAGTATTAGATTTATTGGTTAATTCTGGTAAAAAAAAGCAAGGGACACAAATAAGGTGATGACTGCAGGCATGTTTCTCTGTTATTAAACCTCCTCTGTAAAACGTAGTGTATTCGCTCTTTGGCAGATCATTTTGGGGAGAGAGCCAGCCGATTAGATCGACCCCAGTACGCAACCGGCACTTAATTTATCGACACCAAAAGGATGAAAGGCAAAGTCGACTTCGGGGGAAATTGAACTCAGAACGTAATGAGAGACGAAATACTGCTAAGCATTTCGCTTATATATTATATATTATATATCTTAGAAAAAATAATAAGGTACTCAGAGATCTGGATGGTTGTACATTTACAGATTTTTAGTAATATGTCACATGTTTTTATAAATTAGCGCTTGCATCTATTCTAGTAGATTCTCCAGATTTCTAGTGCAGCTGAAAATGGCACTGCATTTAAATTGAAGTAATGATTGCATTGTTCAATAGATTCTGGAGAATTTACTAGAACAGATGC
>NC_069000.1:1827511-1836021 GCF_001194135.2 Octopus bimaculoides
ATATATATATATATATATATATAATCAAAATAAGCAACAGGATATCAAGTAGTGATGCAGTACGACCGTTTCAAGTGGCTCCATTTAATTGAACAATGCAATCATTACATCAATTTAAATGCAGTGCCATCTTCAGCTGCACAAATGAATAAATAGAATTTTAACCAGTTGGACACATTGATGTAATTTTTCTCAAATACTTTAACAGAGCAAGAAGATAGAAAAAAATTTATGTAATAAATATTGGATTGACATTTTAAAAGCGATGAACAATTTGTAATTTTAGCCGAGGATTCAAAAAGCTGGTGTCGCCTGGCGGCTGGGTTGACAAGACGATGACCATTGGAATAGAGGGAATGTTTCAACTGATATATAAAGGGTAAGTTCACTTCTACATTATGTGTGTGTGTGTGTGGTGGGGAGTTGAAGTTTCACAAAACGTCACAAGAATTTCTCATTGCTAATCTTTTTACGATTTTTGAAAACTGCAACAGGCAATAAATTTATGCTCAAAATTGAGAAAGCAAGGTTCAAATCGGTTAATAATTATAACTGAGAAACTTTTTAATGTTGATATCCATTTCAGAAATATCATATTAATTTGATGAGCCTTGTCTACGAAACCGCTGTTTTCTAATGCATTATAATAATACTCAGCGTTATAAAAGGAAACCTTACCACTGACATTGGGTAGGTTTCAGTTAATGTTACTCAGAATCAGGAGGATTTCTGAGCTTGTATCGTAGGAAAGCTGCCAGTCGACGTTTTTATCGTAACAAAGCTGATATTTGTACGAATTACGACGCTAATATTGTAACGAAGAGGGAGAGAGAGAGAGAGGGAGGGAGGAGAGAAATGAAACATCAACTGGTATTGATGGATAAATAAACTGGGGTTAGTAAAAATAAGCGATGGCAGGAATGGGTGATGCAAGAAAAATGTTGCAGGAGAAAGAAACCGATCAGAGCGAGGCTGTTCAGACTGACAAGAACATAACAGAAATAATGCGAAATCCTTTATGCGGTCACTCGATCTCCTAGAAATAGCAGTTTTGGTTAGTGGACCGCAGTCAGTGGTAAAAGACGCTTACCCAAGCTGTCGCACAGCACGATCGAACCCGAAGCTTCAAGCAAACTTTTTAATCCCATCAGTAAACATCTGCTTAGATCTATAGATACAAACATAAGTTTCTATTGGTTATCAATAGTTTCACTGTTACACATTTATATATATATTTTTTTAGTGTACAACTTTGGGATTTTTCAATCGATGGAAATCTTCCGAAAGAATTTGCCAGAAGAAAAGTAAGTAATTCTCTTAATATATAGCTAACCTTTGTAATATATTGGGCAAATGGGATACCATTTAAATATTTTCTCTTCAATTGGTTCTTATTAAATCATTCCAAGGAAACCTATTCAACTCTAGGGTCGTACTGATGGAAGAGAAGTTGAAAGACTTCGTCAGGACTGCAAACTTATGAGACACTCGTCAGGCATATGGTGCTCCTGCTTACACCTGTAGAAATACATTTATCCTCCTTTATCGCTGATTCATTCATCACTGATCCAGGATAACATAGCAAGCTTAATTGTTAACTGTGTGTTATGCTTATCAGGGGTCGGGACCCCAAACACGTGCCCCAACGATCATCCGCAGTAGTCTGAACAGTTTGGAGTCTGGGAACGAAACACATTTTCCCGACATACTCTTTTATTCATTTCTCAGATTCATTTAATATGGCGACATTTTTTGGATCCAGACACCCGTGATAAACGAGCATAAATGTATTCTTGAAATTAAGTAACTGAACTGACAAGATATGACATCAGAATTTTAGGCAAATAAATCGATATTGAGTTATCGATTATTCCGGTTGGGAGTTTTTCAGTCTGAAAAAATAAATTATTTTTGGTATTAAGGTATTATCTTTATAAAACCAGAAATATTTCAGATGTAATTGTATTGACAGTAAGCGTCAACCCATTGTGTATGTGTGTGTGTGTGTGTCTGTCTCTGTGTGTACGTGTGTGCCTGTCTCTGCGCGTATGTGTGTGTATGTGTGTCTGTCTCTATATGTGTGTGTATATGAGTGTGTGTGTGTGTGTATATGTGTGTGTTCATGTGTGTGTATTTGTCTCTGCATGTGTGTCTGTCTTGTATGTGTATATGTGTATGTGTGTGTGCGTGTGTGTCTGTATGGATATATGTTTGTGTGTATGCATGTGTGTCTGTCTCTGTGCGTATATGAGAGTGTGTATCTGTCTGTCTGTCTTCATGCATGTATGTGTGTATCTGTCTATGTATGTGCGCGCGCGCACGAGTGCGTGTGTCTGTCTGTCTGTCTGTCTGTCTGTCTGTCTGTAAAAGCCAGTTTATTTGGTAGTCACATGATGTCAGCATTGATGGATTATATTTATGAATGTATTGTATAAACGAACAAATAAATCAAGTTATTAGCAACCGGAGAATTATTGAATGCAATTAAATCGAATATAAAGTCTCAATGTTGTTTTCAAAAGTCCAATTTTCTCACAAAGCTCACGTCACCTCGAGTTTATGGTTTATGTGTGTATAATGCATTTATAAATTAGTGACATAGATTTTTATCCAACGCTACGTGTGTAATTAAACTGGATTTCTTCAGAAACCAATTCAGTGTATCTTTCTGACACTGCCAAACTGAACGACATCATCGCAAAGTATCGAAATTGTAATGATACTTGGTGGAAAACTGATGAGAATTTGAGCTTGACTACGTCCGTTGTGTTCTTTTCTTTGTTTTCCCCGTAAATCCCATTGTCGCCTGTCTACCATTTTTCTCTAAGTTTCTAAGCAAGCTAATATTTTCTCAGGCCTATACATGTCGTTTTTTTTTTTTTTTACCGCGGATTTGAAACAAACAACATTGCCCGTATGTCACTGATGCTAGTTTAAATCTTTTGTCTATGAATGCATACATTCATAGACAAAAGCTCAAATACAAACGGTGAAGTTTATCACCATCCACTGTAAACGAATACTCCGCAATTCCCGTTTTTCGAAAACCCGTGGAATTAAAATGTCTCTTACTTTAAAACATAAGGGTTAGCAACACGAAGGGCATCCGGCTGTAAAGAACGTCTCAATAATAAGTATTCTTATGATCGATAATAGCCTGGAAAACGTGCATAGAACGAACGAATATAAGTGTGAATAAAGAGATATGTGTAGGTTAAGGGAGATATCAACACGAATCAAACGACCTAAAATATGCTCAGTGGATACGCTTGTCTTTCGTTTCAGGTTGATGACCCCAAAGTATTACCCAAATACTATTTCAGAGACGATTCTCTTGCCTTGTATAATTGTATACTGAAGTATGTTTCCAACTATATAGATGTCTACTACGGTGAGTATGTTTTTCTAATACACACACACACACACACACACACACACACACACACACACACACACACACACACACACACACACACACACACACACACACACACACACACACACACACACACACATTGTTGTTTTTCGAGATGGTCATTTTTTGGGGCCAAATAAACACACGCACTATTTATTTCTTCTTCACTCATTTATTACTGTTCCTATTCTAACTCATGTCCATTGTCCGGAAATCTTTCGTCACACATCTGTGACCTCTTCAGCGACACTTTTCGTCTTTCTTGTCTGTTCTTGCTCCACTTATTCCATTCTGTTCTTCTAAGGTGCGTTTCCTTATGAACGCATGCGTTTGCGTCCTTGTTTGTGTTTGTGTGTGTGTCATAGTTTTTAGCAACAGCGTGGCCTTCCCCTCAGCAGCCCCATCCTCTCACTCCTTTGTGCTGCTGCTGTCCTAAGGCCTGAAAATATGGTACAGTTCCTGTATTCCTCTGTGTATGTGTGTTTACCCACGGTGATAGTTGTTGTTATTGTTGTTATTGTTGTTATTGTTGTTATTGTTGTTATTACCATCACTGTCACCGCCGCTGCTGATGTCGTTTTAAATCGTGTCGTTGACATTGTTGTGGTCGTCCGTGAAATTTCCGGTGTGTGTATGTGTTCGCTTATGTATATATATATTTTACTGGCTAGAGATATTCAGCTCAACCATTTGCACGTTAACTTCATGAGCAGGTGGTTTCGTTGATCAGGTCAATTGGAACACTCGTCTTCGCCGTAACTGACGGAAATCCAGGACAGTTGATGCGCAAAATCTATCTCCAAATCGTTTTATTTTATTCTTATTTTCCCCCTATTGTTATAAAGTATATTACTAATTGCACTAATAATTATAATTGCAGAAGCTGACAGTGATGTTATTGAAGATTGGGAATTACAAAACTGGGCTGAATGTATATCAAAGGAACCAAAACCTGAAGATGGCGGCATCGGTATAAAGGTAATTGTTGCGTTTGTTTCATCGCTTGTCAGCCATGATAGAACGGACTAATTATAAAAGTATTTCAGCCATGAAAGTTTAGTGTTTTTCAGCCGTACAAAGTAGAGCCAACCATCAAACCCTCGAGCGAGTATGGCAGCATGTACCATGCTTTCGCTAATTGTTTTAAGTGCTTGTCTAGTTACAAGAACATCCTTACAGCTCCATCGCCCATCACTAAGCGTATCGTTTCATCCAGGATGTGAGAGAGAGAGAGAGAGAGAGAGCATCACAAGTCAAACATCTTAACCACGCCAGGAACTTTCCAGCAATCCTTGTATATTTATACATATACCAGAGGGTATTGAGAAGTTCTTGGCTTTAAGGGTATTACGAAAGGCCTGTATGGCAGCCCAACATTCCGAGTTCTTTTGTAGGGCTTAGAAAACCTGAAGGACCGCTGCAATAACTGTGTGAATCTGAGAGGGGAATATGTTGAATGAAATCATAATTAACTGACCCTCCTGTATTTTCTTTTACCCAAAGCCGTGAACTGCTCAGAAGCCCCTCGTAACTGTTATATCTGATGATTTTTATGTCGAGATTTTGTGCAGCAGATCAGCTGTTACAGCGCTCGGACGACTTTATTGATGCAGGCTGTAGGTTCAGACGTTTGGAGTTCTCTCCGTTGCACTCTCGGCCAAGCAATATTAAGCTCAGCCTGATATTTTGTTTTTACTTAATCATTGCATTGAGCCACCTTATGATTATCTCTGATGATGAAAAGTTTGGAAACACTCAAATCCTGTGAATGGAACGCTTTAGGATAATCTATTAGAATGTTAACGGTAGCTTGCTGTGGAATAAAATGTCGGTCGCGTTGTGGAAAAGGGTTGGTAAGTGTGTGTGTGTGTGTTTGAGAGAGAGAACGAGCGAGAGCGAAAGAGAGGAATATATATATAGAGAGAGAGCAGGAGAGGGAGAGAGCAGGAGAGGGAGAGAGTGAGTGAGAGGGGAGGGAGAGATTCAAGCGAACGCTGCTGCCTCGAGTATATAGAGATAGACACATAAACGATATTGCCGCACTCTCTCTCTCTCTCACACACACAGAGAAGACAAGTTGTTGTGTGTGTGGGAGCGGGGTGGTATTGTGTACATGTGTGTGCCATTTGCGTTCGTATGTGTGCACGTGTTCGTAGCGTTTGCTTGACTTCCTCATTGTTTATCTGATGATTTAACGCATGCGTCATAGAACAAGTCATTTGTCTTGAAGATTAGATATCTATTCTGGCACAGGTCTGCTGTGTTACTGACTAGCTTTTATTCAACACAGACAATAATAATATTTAACAAAAAACATCTTTAAATGACGGTCTGACCGTCTGCCAAGCAAATGGAAGCAGTAATAGGCTCCGGAATATTCATTTAAAGATGTGTTTGTTATATGTTATTGTTTTTGTTGAATAAAATTTGTTGAAAAAAAAAAGCCGCAATAATTATGCACCAACCCAGTCTATACAAATAGCCGTGTTACTAACTTTCTTCGTAAAATGTGTGTAATGGATAATCCAGGAGACGAGTGTTACCAGCTATATAATATCAAGGGTCTCTTTATTTTATTACCGAAATGGAATTTGGTGTGTTTTGGTGGATAACTCTCATGGAGCTCGAACAACGATTACTGAATCGTGAGAGGTGGAAAAGATAAAAGGAATGGACAAAGAGAAGACTCAAGAATTAGAAATAAATAAGGGAGATAATCTCTTCTAGACCATACATGGTACAAGTAGAAGTTTGAATTTTAAATCGAAGACCAAGAAAGAAGACGCATACAATGTCCATATTTAATATTGTTTTGCTCTTACTCATTACAAAGATGTTGAAATTTCTAGTTGTAAAGTCTCTCTGTAATAGCACCATTTTATTCTTATTTGAAACCATCAGCATGACATAACCTGAGGTAAAAAAAAAAAGTCAAAGTTCATTAAACATTCTATGAAGCGAGGCATTTTTTATAGATGGAAATTAATTACAGATAAAAAGACATTTATGGAGTGTGTTTTTTTCTTTATTCTTTTTCGTTATCGATTCTAATAAATTTATTTATCTTTTATAAAGGGCTTACCAATAAAGGATGGTAAAGGTCATATACCTTCAAAAGAAGAATTAAAATTGTTTATAACTACTGTCCTTTTTACCTGTAGTGTGTCACATGCACACGCCAACTTCCTTCAGTATGAAGAATATGCATTTCCTGCAAATTATCCATCAATGATAAGGACTCCATTGTTAAAAGACAAAGTAAGTACTGCTCTTTTGTAAAATACAATAATATACATACCTCAGTATTTATTTGATTTCGTATTCGTATTTCATCAAGTTATAGACTGTCAAGAAATGAGCACAACGTGTCAGAGCAATACAGAACTATTTCCATATATCCTAACAAGATATAATATTTGTATTAAAATCTAGAATCTGTAGAATCTATGGTGGTTATACATTGGTACGAAGTAATATCCAAAACATTGGCAATTTTCCTTTTCTGCTTCGTAGAAATTTCTTATAATTTATTGATTGAAATACCTGGGATGGTATCATTAAATTAGTAAAAAAAAATATTCTTTTTTCTCTTTTCTTTTCATCGTTCAATACATTAGAATCCACGACAAGAGGAAGATCTCATTGCAGCCCTGCCCGATAAAGCTACGACTTTAGATGTTATGGCAATTACAAGCTTATTGAGTGCGAAGACAACCAAATCTTTAGGGGATTTTGAAACGCAATATATCTATGATCCGAAAGCAGTTCCATGTGTCAAAAAGTAAGTATAATAATAATAATTATGATAATGATAATAATAATTATGATAATGATAATAGTTATAGTAATAATAATAGTAATAGTAATAATAATATTAATAATAATGATCATAAAAATAATTATAATGATGCAATAACAGGCAGTGTCTCTCAATGCCCTGATGCAATACCAGGAAGTGACTCTCAATGCTCTGATGCAATACCAGGAAGTGACTCTCAATGCTCTGATGCAATACCAGGAAGTGACTCTCAATGCTCTGATGTAATACCAGGAAGTGACTCTCAATGCTCTGATGCAATACCAGGAAGTGACTCTTAATGCCCTGAAACAATACCAGGCAGTGACTCTCAATTCCCTGGTGCAATACCAGTCTGTGTGGCCCTCATGGCTTCTGATCTTAACTGATTGAAAGTGTTATCATGTACACTGTTTTGTCTTGGTATAAAAGACGGGCTACAGTAAATATTCTGCTCAATACTACAGATTTGCTTGTCAGTTGTTTGACCTTAACTAGTTGAGCATGTCCCTTGGTGGTTCACAATATGTGCATCTCTGATCACGAGCAGAAGCAGTGAGGGAGCATCATAGCCATGTGTTGAGAGGAATTCTTTGGGGTTTCGATAATTCACCTTTGGAAACATGGATGTTTTGTTCATCATCTTTAAACAACCCTTATTCGATGATCTTTTGAGCGGGATGGGCTACTCGACCTGAATAAAATTCTAACTAGGTCATGCGCTGTTGATCTTGATATGAGACCCCTATGTCGCACACACATGGTTGTGTGCATGTGCTCGGTGCATCCTTATCAGACGGGTAGTCCTGATGGGTATACTGGGAGGCTTCGTATATTTGTACCCCACTGTCACTTCAATGACACACATTGCTCCCTCACTCAGTAATAATGATAATGATAATAATAATCTTAATAACTTTAAAACTGATTGTAAATAAATTATTTCTGTAAAACTAATATTACATTTTAATTCATATTTTCTCTCTGTGTTTTTTTTTTAGATTCCAGATAAACCTGAAAGCTATCAGTGACAATATCAGAAAAAGGAATAAGACCCTGGCAAAGGCTTACAATGTTTTAGACCCTGTCAACATTCCTAATGCTATTAGTATTTGAAATACAGCTTATACCACATACATACATACATACATACATACATGCATGTATACACACACATAGTTTCGGCCAGCTATGTCATTGTCAGACTCGATAATGGCTTAGCTGACCGAAACATCGATGTCACTGTCAACACTATATACACACGCACACACACACACACACACACACACACACACACAC
>NC_069000.1:1836222-1836847 GCF_001194135.2 Octopus bimaculoides
TAACATATATATATATATATATATATAACATATATATATATATATATATATAACATATATATATATATATATATATAACATATATATATAACATATATATATATATATATATAACATATGTATATATATATATATAACATATGTATATGCATGTATGATATATGTTTGCGTGTTTGTGTGTATAAGTTTTGTGGTGCTCATGTATGTCTGTAGATGTATACTCGTGTGAATGTGTGTGTTTATCGTGTGAGCGTAAAGTCACAACACACAACCGTTTGGCCAAGTATGCTGCTAATATCCAACTTGATCCAAAAGAATATCAAACCTCGTCAGAAGTTTGTTAATTGAATGCGTCTGTTGTAGGAAGTTTAACTCCCTTCTCGGTCGTGAGATACAAACAAGGCGTGACAACCGTGGCCGTCTCGTCGTTTTTCACACATTGTTTACCAGCGACTACATCACTTATTAATTTTGTTTAAGAGGAAGCATTAGATATTTTAAGGAAGATCTGATTACTATTTCTAATATGTCTTTAAGAAAAAAATGTAATTGATGTCACAGAGTCTAAGAGAAGTCAGTTTTCTATAAAGTCATTATTGTGTTGAGCACTGGGGAGGGGGGGGGG
>NC_069000.1:1837384-1839560 GCF_001194135.2 Octopus bimaculoides
CCTGTGGTCAATATTCACTTGTTTCCAACTCAAGTAATAGTTCCTTTCCTCCTTAGGGCAACTCAATAGCTGGTCATGCTGTCGTGGAGGATTGTAAACAAATGACACTTTTTGGTACGAAGGTGACTTCTGTTTCCAATTAACGTGTTCATGACAAAAGGACTACACACGCACACACACATACACACACACAACACACAGTATGTATATATACACATAATCTGATCTTAGAATTTATATATTTTTTTAGGTGTGTGTGTGATTTATTTGAGAAACGTCGGTATGAATAATTGTGTTTTTTCCCCACCAGGACTTCTAAGACTGGAGCACTGGTTCGAATGGATTCCGCTAAGATAGCCAGGAGCCAGGTGTTGGTGGCGGCGGCGGTGGTGATAGATTAGAGGCGGATGAAGTCTACACGCCCACAAGTACAGGAACAATCCTCCGTCTTGTGGGCTTCCCTACGGGTTTATCTTACTATATGCCACTGCTAAGTCTTTAGTGAACAGGAACTTCTTGAAGGAGACACATGCCCAAGGTGTCGCGCAGTGGAGTTGACTCTGTAACCATTTAATCATGAAACGAACTTTCCAACCACTTAGCTATACCTGTGTGTCTTATGGAGGATGCCTGTAAACATTCTAAGTCATTTAACACGGTTGCTCTACCGACTCTTTCTCTTTATTAATATTACCTTATAACTAAGGCAGTGAGCTGGCAGAATCGTTAGCACGACGGGCGAAAGGCTCAGAGGTTTTTCGTCTGCCGCTACGTTCCGAGTTCAAATTCCGCCGACGTCGACTTTACCTTTCATACTTTTGGGGTCGATTAAATAAGTACCAGTTACGCACTGGGGTCGATGTAATCGGCTTAATCCCTTTGTCTGTTCTTGCTTATCCCCTCTATGTTTAGCCCATTATGGGCAATAAAGAAATAAATATTATCTTAAGATAAAAAGAACGAAGGTAAAATTCTCTGTAGAATTTCTAACAATGGACGGGAACACGGACGGACTCTCGCTCTTTCTCTCTCGCCCCCCTCTCTCTCTCTCTCTCTCTCTCTCTCACATACATACGGACACATACACACACACATACACACAGCGTAGGCAAGTCAAAAGTCAGAGGAAAATCTAGGCCAAGACAAAAATATTTTATCAAAAGGCAAATATATTTAAGGAATTTGTGAGCGAGTATAAGGAATGCAAAGTGAGAACAGCCACCATGTTGGACCGTTTGGTTATTGTTTTGAATAAATATTATTTGACAGGTAAATGTGTACAAGATTCTCTGTGTGTGTGATGCTTTTTATTTTTGCAATAAACTTACAGAAAATATATTCAAATCAACTGAGTTTCTTCATTTTTTTAAACAAAATTGTTTTCTATTTATTTATTTATTTAATTGCTGCCGTCTTTGTCTTCGGTATCCACATAAATATTTTCAATCATTCTCCAGAGGAGCGGTACCATCCACTTTAAGAAGCGTTAATGTAGTGGCTTCTTGTAGGCTCGCAAAGTAATGCTAATGAAAATAGAAGTTAGTCTCATATCTCTATTTCAACTCTATGATACGACTTTAAAAAAAAAGAGTTCTAATTTAAGGTTTCTTGGAGAGAAGTGGGTGTCAGTGACGATTTTGCCTGGGATTGGACAAAAGTGACTTTCGATTGCAGGATATAATTCCTGCAAACTCCTTTAGTCACCCTTTTACGATACGCAGAGGAAATATTGGGTCTATTATTTGGCATGCTGGCTTCCACACAGCAGCAGAACAATGTGAAATTATGTTTTGCCAACGAACACAACACGACATTAGGCCGGGAATCGATCCCACGATCGTGAGTGTTGGTTAATTCTGATTGATATATGAGATATGAGAAGATATATAATCTTGATTTTGAGTGACGTTGACTGCGTGCATGTATGACTGTGTGTTTGTGTGTTCCTGTATGTAAATGTATAAGCGTAGGCGAGTGTAACTAAACGTTTCTATCAACCTGTTCAGCAATTTGTGTGTGTATATAAATGTATGGATGTGTGTGTGTGTGTGTGTGTGCGCGCGCGTACGCAGTTGCATATTACATATAACAATTTACTATGGCTTTGTTTGCAGTCACGTTGGTTGAGGAAAATTAAAACGACAAAAGGAGAAGGAGTGAGACGTTCAATGTAAGC
>NC_069000.1:1839570-1843035 GCF_001194135.2 Octopus bimaculoides
AAGTTATAATTTGAGTTGAAGTGAGAGGTGCTGCAATGGCTGATCGAAATAAAACTGAAATTTTCGTCGTTAATTTTGCGAGAAATTTATTTTCATTAAATTTTACTTAATTCAAAAGAGAAAAAAATAGAAAACAAAATCAAGGATAAAACATGTTACATTTTGATTTTAATTGATGTGGAGTCAGACACAGATAACGAACACATACACTTACAAACACAAGCGATATAGCTGTGTATTTTCCTGATTGATTCTTATTTATAATTGCCGAAAAACAACAGCACAGAAGTCGGACGTTAATCAAGCAAACGCAGGCATGAAAATCTGATGACAAAATTTAAGGGAGTTACTGTAACAGTTTTACAATTTGTCAAATTATTGGGGGTCGTAATTAAATACAGAAGCAAAGAAGTCAATTGAGCAATCAGTTGCAAAAATATTTTGGTAAATAAATTAATTTCGAAAGAACTCGGTATTTAATTTTGTCTGTCTGTCTGTCTGTCTGTCTGTCTGTATGTATTAAAAGATTTGTTACAAAAAGTTTTATCGATGCAGGCGTGCTTGTGTGGTAGGAAGACTGCCTCCCAAATGGTTCCTGGTTCAGTCTCACTGTGTGGCACCTTGGGCATGTGTCTTCTACTATAATATCGGGCCGATTAAAGTATTGCGAGTGGATTTGGTAAACGGAAACTGAAAGAAGCCCGACGTACATATGTGTGTGTGTTTGTGCCAGTGTTTGTCGTCCGCCACCGCTTGACATCTGGTGTTGGTCTGTTAATGTTACCGTCATGTAGCGGTTCAGCCAAAGCGAACGATAGAATAAGTACCTGATTAAAAAAAAAAGTACAAGGGTAGAAAGAGTCGCTGTGCGTTTGTGTGCATGTGTATGTATGTGTGTGAATGTGTATATATCTGTGTGTATATGTGTGTGTGTGTGTGTGTGTGTGTATGTATGTATGTATGTATGTGTGTCTGTGTGTGTGTGTGTGCTTGTACGCTTTGCATTTGTGTGAATCTACATATTTATGTATTTATGTCTATATGAACCAGGAGTCAACGTGTGTGTGTGTGAGAATGTGTGTTCGTGTGCTTGTACATCAAAGTTTTTGAGAGACAGACAAGAAAGGAAAGAGAGAGAGAGAGAGAGAGAGAGAGAGAGAGAGAGAAAGGAAGAAAGAAGGAAAGTAAGAGGGACAGAAAGAGGGGGCGCAAGAACATAAAACGCGTAAACAGATAAACGCTGATAGGCGAGTGTTCCACATGGCCAATCTTCACGCTAGCGACATCAGTTCAGCATATATACCAGTAAATCCCCACTGTCAAACGTTAAGCTCAAAGATAAACAACACGTACATTTTCTGTCCTAAACAACAATATTTGGTCTGTATGTATGTAGTATGTATGTATGTATGTATGTATGTATGTATGTATGTATGTATGTCTCTTCTATTTTTTATTATTATAAATCTTCCACTGAGGAGGGAGCCGGTTTCCAACAAAGAAAGATATAAGGCTCCATCTTTGGGATGTAGTTAAAACATAAACAACTTCACATTTGGAACTTGAGAAAAGTCTTGCATATCTTTACTGTTCCCCTCGCAGATTGCACTTGCAATGTACGAATTAGCCGGTCGATTTCTCTTCCTGAAAATCCCAGTTTATCCAGATTCTCCTTTAAGCATTTACTAACAAAACTTAGTGCTCCAATTATTGGTATGAATATGAATTCATAGTCTGGATATACAAGCTGGAGTTTTCGAAGCAGTTGTCCATAGATATCCTCTTCTTTTTTTATTTTCAAAGAGATATTTGTATCTGCAGGGCAGCCGACCTCTATGATGGTACACACCTTTGCTCCTCTGTCCCAAACAACAATATCTGGCCTGCTATGCTTACATTTGATTGAAGTTTTTACGGGAATATTCCACCAGTATTTCTTTCGTTGGTATTTATGAGTGTATTCCATAACAGAGGGATTTTCTAAGTTCATTTCAGGACAGTCTTTTTTGCGGATATGTACGGTCATAGAGGTCAGCTGTCCTGCGAAAATCAAAGAGAAAGAGAATAAATATGGACAACTGTTTCGAAACATCCAGCTTCTACATCCAGATTATGAGTTCATATACATGCAATATAAAATTTTTCTGTATAAAAGGTAGAGGTGGAAGCAGCACAGAAGTAAGTCTAAGACATTTCAATTTAAAAGAGAATTTAATAAAAATGATTAAAAAAATTAAATAAAGAAAATATTACTGGTTTCGATGTAATCAAATATAAGAAAAATTTATAAAAATTAGAAGTAAAAACAGTTTATCTTCTCTCTGGGGGTCCATAGATGCATATACATGAGCCCTCACTAGAACTGTCAGCATACGTAAAACTTCCCAAAAGTCAAGCATACAATTGCATGTTCAAATATCCAGAAAGACAGATCACATGTATGGGTATACAAACATAAAACAAATGTATACAGATTTGTATGTACATGCACTGAGTCTAAAAACTTGCGCATAAAAATGCAAACATGGATAACTACTCTGTTGATGCTGCTGAAGGTCCAAAGAAGGAGCTTTGGATCTAATTTAGAAACCCGCCCTTTCTCCATTGACGAGAAATGTAGAAAAAATGTAAATAATAGCAAACCCGCAATCTGTATGTATACATCTGTGTGTCTTATTGTACATACAAACGTACACACATATATATATGAGTGTGTGTGTGTGTGTGCATGTGTGTCCGTCCGTGTCTCCAATTTTAAATACTAATAGCATTAGGAATGTTGGCTGGGTCAAGAACTTTGTAAGGTTTTTTCAGGGTCTTATTTCTTGCTTTGATTTCGCCACTGATAGTTTTCAGATTTTTCTGGAATCTAAAAAACACAGAAAAACAGAAAATCAGAAGATTAGAAACAAATATTAAACAAATATTATGCATGGTCTACATATACTTATTTTCAATAAATGTTTGTCATATCATGGTAACCCCAAGTTGGTACGGACTGTGACCGCTTCTTGTTTAGGAAGAATTACTGCATCATTTTGAAATTTTTCTTCGTCTCTTTTTAAACAACGTAAGATGTGTTGATTTGAGGGACATTTTACTCTATTTCTAACAGATCAAACGATTTCGTGGACATTCTCCATTGTTTTATTTACAATTTGTAACGATACTTCATAAAAATTAAGCAAAAGTAACAGATATACATACATATGCATATACATACACCTAATACATGCACACACATATATGTTTATATATATTTAAATCTATATATATTTATATATATATATATATATATATAAAGAAAGAGAGAGAAGATAGGAAGTGGAGCAATGATTAACAATGAGAAGTGGTTCATTGGTGTTTAAAAGTCATTATTTAATAATATTTGGAACCATTTACAGCTGTTTCTATTTATTAAATCGGAGTAAATTTACGTTTACCTTGTTATATTTAATAAATATT
>NC_069000.1:1843378-1845958 GCF_001194135.2 Octopus bimaculoides
TATATATATATATATATATATATATATATTTATGTATGTATAATTTGATGTTGATACTTACTCTCTGACACATACAAGAGCTTTCGGATCATAGATATATTGCGTTTCAAAATCCCCTAAAGATTTAGTTGTCTTCGCACTCAATAAGTTTGTAATTGCCATAACATCTAAAGTCGTAGCTTTATCGGGCAGGGCTGCAATGATATCCTCCTCTGTTCTTGGTGTCTAATAATTAAAATAATGAGAAAAAGAGAAGAGAAAAAAATACTCTTTTTAATTAATTAAACGATAAATAAACGTCTTAATGTTCTTATATAATTCCACTCACTGGCGCGACTGTGTGGTAAAATGTCTGCTTCTGAACCACCCTGGGCAAGTGTTTTCTACTATAGCCTTGAGCCGGCCAAAGCTTTATGTGTGTGTTTGTGAAGCCGAAGACATTGGAAAGCTTTTTACAAAGCATAAAAACTTCCTGACACAAAGTTTGTATAATTCTGTCATTTTTTAAGATATCTCTTTTTCATGTAATTGATACTTTTATTGTACGAAAATCTTTTAGTCCTCCTTGTTTCATCAGACGTTGACGATCTTACACGTTAAAGGTTCTCGTTCGACCCTCTCGGCCTTGAACAGAATTCTAGGTCTTAATTCAAAATTTTGTAACATGCTAGAAGATGAAATGGGTCTGTAATTCTCCGAAAATCTCGTAATTCTTTATCCACAATTTATAACTTGATCAAATAAAAAAGCGATGGTAAATAAATAAATACCGAAGCTAATACATTTCTGTAGTTTACCAAAGAGCAGTACATACTTTGTCTTTTAACAACGGAGTCCTTATCATTGATGGATAATTTGAAGGAAACGCATATTCTTCATACTGAAGGAAGTTGGCGTGTGCATGTGACACACTTGAGGTAAAGAGGACAGTAGTTATAAACAATTTCAATTCTTCTTTTGAAGGTATATGACCTTTACCATCCTTTATTGGTAAGCCCTTTATAAAAGATAAATAAATTTATTAGAATCGATAACGAAAAAGAATAAAGAAAATAAAAAGCACATTTCAAGAATATCTTTTTATGTGTAATTAATTTCCATCTATAAAAAATGGCTCGCTTCGAAAAATGTTTAATGAACTTTGACTTAATTATCTCGGGTTATGTCATGCTGATGGTTTCAAATAAGAATAAAATGGTACTATTACTGATTACCTACGATTAGAAATTTGAACATCTTTCTAATGAGTAAGAGAAAAAAGATTAAATAAATATATTTTATGTATATGGAGTGGAGCCTCGCTCTAAGAACGCTTCTCATGAAAACATCGGTTTGTGAACAACTTTTTGAACATAAAGTTGAGAACAAAAACAGGACAATGGAGACACACAAAGAAACCGAATGAAACAAACATGGAGAGAAATATTTTCTTTGAAAAGAGAAAAAATAGAAGAGAGAGATAGAAGACGTCCAGTCCGTAGAACGTCCGTGCAGGAAAAGAAAGATGGTTACCTTTAGACCGATGCCACCATGTATGGCCTCCTTCGAAATACACTCTACCCAGTTCTGTAACTCATCGTCGTCAGTGACATCTTGTTCATTGACTGAAATTGTAATTAGCAATGTAATTAATCACATATTTGAAGTTATCAATATATTTAAGAGTAACATTGGTAATATATATATAGAAAATTTAACCATTCGGAAATTAAAAGCAGCAAATTAAAAACACAAGTTAATATTTTCTTTACAAGTTATACACGTGTTTTAACTGTTAGAAAAAAAATCATATATAGATGTCATAACAATATAATTCCGTAATTACCATAGTAGAGATCTATGTAGCTAGATGCATAGTGATGAATACAGTCGTATAATTTAATACAATCATCTCTGTAATAATATTTGGGTAGCACGTCCGTCTCATGTACCTACAATAGGAGAAAAAAAAAAGCATTCACCAATCGTACAATGCTTTGTTTAATGTGGTGGTCTGAAACTCTACCGTATTAAATTAGGTGTAGTCTGTACTCCCTGTTATGTACTGAGTTGTCTCTTTGTGTTCATTCTATATAAATCAATTTTTGAATATAGTTCTTGTATGCAAATGTATATACATATGAGTATATATATATATTATACAACAAAATTTTATATCTTGGACATAGAGTTACCCAAGGTTTCGCACCCACAAAGCCGAAACCTTGTCAACAGCTCGTCAGAATCTATATGAATACAAAATTTCAAAATATTTACGTCGCAGACGTGAGGAAACGCTCAGAACTCGAATACAAAACAAAAAAAAAAAAACGTTAATGAGTACGGGTTATTTCCCTTTAAACAGAGGGGAGCCCCCCCCCCTTACAATAACATTAACTGTGATGCTAAACAAATTGCAATCTAAGTATAGCAGACAGAGTAGAGATCTTGGCCAAGAGAAATATTTTTATAACTAAAAAACCACAAGCCGAATTTTGCCTCTAACTCCAAAAGCTACCTGATCAACCCGGTCAAGTCCGAGATTGGTATCCTTATGATTCAATAAAGTTCAGGGGTCATCTTTGTATGAAAAGATAATTA
>NC_069000.1:1846361-1848357 GCF_001194135.2 Octopus bimaculoides
TATATATATATATATATATATATATATCCTGTGATAAGTAGTGAGATGGTTGAAACGTCGGCACGCCTGGCGAAATTCTCAGTGGCATTTCGACCGTCTTTATGTTCGAAAGCCACCGAGGTCGACTTTGCATTTCGCTCTCTCGTGGTCGATAAAATAAGTACCAGTTAAGCACTGGTGTCGATGTAATCGAATTATCCCCTCCCCCGAAATCGCTGGCCTTGAGCCAAAATTTGAAACCAATATATATATCATATGTATATATATATGTGCGTATGTGTGTGTATCTCATGTGTATGTACATGTATTTATATGTTTCATATATATGTATATTATGTGCATATGTGTGTCTGTGTATGCGGGTATATATGCAAAAACAACGTACCCTTTGTATATCAGTTGAAACATTCCGTCTATTCCAACGGTCATCGTCTTGTCAACCCAGCCGCCAGGCGACACCAGCTTTTTGAATCCTCGGCTAAAATTACAAAAGTTCAATTATTAATACATATTGCATAAATTTTTGAAATGAAACACACACGCACACATGCTGTCTATTCTTCTCAGTTATATATAAGCAAAAAAACTACATAACTTTCCATGACCTAGCGGTGCTGGGCGTTGAGATCACTATCACAAAAGAAATCACTTTAAACTTGCTGAAATACGATTCAGGATACCTTACTAAGTATAGGAGTGAATGTTATATGCAAGATTAATTTTAGGGATCTGATCAAAGTAGAAGACTAATAGAATATGAATAAAATGGAAGTATACATAAATAAATATTATTTTGCATCCTACTGTTGAAAAATAAAATGATATATTATGGTTTATTATTATTTATATTTTGAAGTACATATACACGGGATCATCAGACCCTTTTAAGCATTTAGTGCCTTTACGGGTCATAATCTGGCCCTGCTAACGGTAAAGTAAGATGCCACTTGACTATAGATTTATATTGTTGTGCTGACAAGAGAAATAAAAGGCTTACTTGTTAATTGCCAACAGGTACAGTGTGTGAGGTGCCAAAATCTTGTAGAGAGGATGCGAAACAGAGATATTTCTGTGCATGGAAAGAATAATTCCTTCCATTAATAAATGTGTCAAACCTACAAAATATATATAAATAAAAAAAACAAGCAAAACTTCTTAATTTTGTTAATCATCTAATGTTGATTAATTATCTCTATTTCGTCATGAGTTGCTTATTGTTACGATAAGCTTTCGTATTATTTAGCGTAACTGAACGAGCGGAAATTCAAAAATAAAAGTCGTGAGATCTAACGACTGGATGCTAAAGCTCGTTGAAAACCATAAAAGACGTAAGAAGCTTCATTCTGTTATGAAGGAGAGCAAAAAGTTTTCAAGTGAGTTTGCATAATACCCAGGTTGAGCAGCATGATGGAACTGCAGCAACTGTAGTTGCAAAGAAAGTGAAATCAATAGCAATGCAAAATGCGTTGATAGATGGGAACAAAATCCTCCGCGTGGCAAATATAAAGATTTGCTGATCGAAATCGAAAAGATATGGCATTTCAAGACGGTTGTAATACCAATGATTGTAGGAGCACTTGGAATGATCAAAAAAGGAACTGAAAATTATTTAAGAATAATCCCTGGCTTACCATCCATGCAAGAAGTGCAAAAGATTGTCTAAACTGGTACATCACACGTATTGAGAAGAACATTGTCTCACTGTGAATTTCCTTTCTTTTCCCCCCTTTATTGTATGTTTACTTTTTTCTTTTTTCTCTCTGTCTTCCCCCTTTTCCCTATCACACGCTTTTGTAAATGAACAATCTGATGTGTTTGTTTTAATGGCCTACCAATGTATACAATACTTTTCTCTGCCCTACGTGTCAGGAAGATACTCGGCGAGAAATGGAAACAGAATTTTAAGAAGATACTAATGAAAATAATAATAATAATAATAATAATAATAATAATAATAATAATAATAATAATAATAATAATAATAATAATAATAATA
>NC_069000.1:1848977-1850601 GCF_001194135.2 Octopus bimaculoides
TTGGTGTAAGTAAAAATTACGCCAAACTGAAATACTCAGAGTTTTACAGAAAAACATGGCGGAGAATAATTCACTAAATTTGAATAAAATATACATTTGGTTACAAGAAAATATTCTAGAAAATTCTTACAGGATTGTCTGGTCCTTTTTGCTGTTGCAGTTGTATGGCAATTGGTACCAAATCATCTTCGGAATTCAACATAAATAACCCAATAGGAGCACACATCTGTAATTAATTATGCCAAGTATATACCAATCAAAATCTCAATCAATGAATATATTTGGGAGATTGGAACGAAAATAAAAGATCCAATTTTAACCTAATGTGGATTTCTCACGTTTATTTAAAAAAGAAATAAAATCGAGGTGGTGGTCACGGATTTCTTCTATCTTTTGCCAATTTCAGTTATTAGACTGCGGCAATGCTGATGCACCGTCTTGAAGAATTTGAGACGAATTCAGTGATTTATAAAGACGGTACTTACTAAAATACACTTCATTTTCAAAATTGAATAGAATCTGTAGACAGAAGCCTCCCAAAACACTTCTGCTCTATCGGTTTGTTTGCCGAACCGCTAAGTTACGGTGATGAAAACATACCAACATCGGTTGTCAAGTGATGGTAGGGGGTCAAACACAGAGACACAAACACATACACACACACACACGCATATATATGTATATTACACATATATATGTGATAGACTGTTGAATGTTGTGAATTAGTCCAACAAATAGATTAATTCAAATTTTTTTGGGACATATTTGATCTGTAAAATCGCTCCAGTAGAGGGCGCTGCGAGACGACTGTTAACATCTTGGCACCCATTGCATAAATCAAATACTTTCTTCATGGCAAACTTCAGTGAAACGGCTTTTTTACAGGTAAAATATATCCGAGATTTGAACCGGTTAACCTATGCACGCACACATATATTAACACATACACAAACACACCACAAGTACGCAATATATATATATATATATATATATATATATATATATATATATATATATATATATATATATATATATATATACATATTTATTAATATATACCTACATGTAAATATTTTCTATGTCTAATATCTTCCAATATATTCAAATCTGTATAAAATAGACGTTTTTTCTTGATCAAATCTTCCAGTGTTTCTTCTTTCAGGACCGGTTTCATAAGGTCATCGTCTACAGCAAGTCTATAATAAAGAAATATGCACATATACATTCCTACATCCATTCATCCATCCAGCCATCCGTCCGTCCGTCTGTCCGTCCGTCCGTCCGTCCGTCCGTCCGTCCGTCCGTCCGTCCATGTATGTATGTATGTATCTGTCTATCACAAATCCACACTTTGTATATAGATTTGTATGTGTATATATATATATATATATATATACATGGTTCCGGGTTCAGTCCCACTGCGTGGCACCTTGGACAAGTGTCTTCTACTATATATAGCCTCAGGCCGACCAAAGCCTTGTGAGTGGATTTGGTAGACGGAAACTGAAAGAAGCCCGTCGTATATATGTATATATATATATATATATATATATATAATAATTTTCCCAGAGGATGTAGCAACCGTTACCAATATAGCATAAGAACTTACCTTAGGAGATCATTA
>NC_069000.1:1851877-1856320 GCF_001194135.2 Octopus bimaculoides
GTGTCTGTGTTTACGTCACCGTAAGCTAGCGGTTCGGCAAAAGAGACCGATAGAATAAGTACTAGGCTTGCAAAGAATAAGTCCTGGGGTCGATTTGCACGACTAAAAGCGGTATTTGATTGCTTAGTGGTATTTCGTCTGCCGTTACGTTCTGAGTTCAAATTCCGCCGAGGTCGACTTTGCCTTTCATTCTTTCGGGGTCGATAAATTAAGTACCAGTTACGCACTGGGGTCGATGTAATCGACCTAATCCCTTTGTCTGTCCTTGTTTGTCCCCTCTGTGTTTAGCTCCTTGTGGGCAATAAAGAAATAATAATCGTTAGTACGTCGGACCCCCCCCCCTGCTCGGTAGCCTTTCATCCGACTTAACATTCTGAGTTCAAATTCCATCGGTGTTGCCAATGTCTTTCATCCTTTCGGGATGGATAAAAGCAGCACCGGTCTCGATGCAATCGACTCGTCCTTTACCTCAAAATTGCAAACTTTGTATTTTTATTACGATTAGTTTTTCTCTCTCCCGGAATAAAGACTATCGAAAATTATCCGAATTATCCGGAATAAAGACTATCGAAAATTATCGTCTCCACGTGGCAATACGAACTTAACCGAATTTTCCATCTTCCCTAAATGATAATTCACTAACAGATCACCATTAGTTCTGAAAAGAATCTTGACTTACTTGGATGGTATTTCTTCACAGAGTTTAATTACTGTGGGATTGCAACCATTTAAACGTTGATATCCAAACCATGTATCTTCCCGCCAGAATTTAACAGACTATGGAATACACAAAACAAGATCAGAACTACTTCAGATATAGAAATAAAAATGAAAAGTAGAAAATGGCTAAATTCACAGGTACCTACGATACATAACACTGATTTAACACACACGCACACATACACATAGATTGTTAGGAGATACGTGGTATGTTATATAAATCTGTCAAATTATTGAGTCTCTACAACATGAAACTATTGGTAGCTCTTTTTAAAAATTGTATATATTAAACTACACCCCACCCACACACATAACAACAACGTAATTTAGATTGCATAACCATTTTTCATCACTTAAATTTAGGTGGAAGTGTAATTCTACGAATCGTAGTAAATACATTTGGGAAAGACAACGTTTGAAAGACAACATATGACAAAATGCATTTGAAAGACATCATATGACAAAATGCATTTGAAAGGCAACATTAACTACGATTTGAGGCTGTCCATTGAAAATTACGCTCCACCGCACAATACGGATAATTTTAAATGTGATCTTTGCTTTGAGAAAATGTATTATAATATTTCAAAATTAAATTTATTAAATTCCATGTTTTCATAAGTATAGAAAACCATTAAAATATTTTCAATACTAAACAGCACCTGCACTATGACTGCTTTTCCTGTAATTTGATAAGCGTAATTTTTCTAATATTTTATTTTTAGTATTCCTAAGTAGCCAGACAGCTAAATGTACTGAGGCAGCCTTTCTAGGTTTGTATTTTTTGTATTCTTTCATCGAACATTGACGTCACTGTCGGTTTAAATACTAAACTGGCTTACTTGAGCTTACAATGTTTCTTCTTAAAGCTCATTTTGTCTGCAGTCCTTCTGTCAGTTCATTTTGGATTCAACCTGTTATAGGTTGCCTTGATAACATTGTGTTCTCAAAAATTCTGGATATATTGATTTTTACAATCGATCCAGTATCGATTAATTTGCAAAGGAAATACTGATCACTTAAATAAGATCACATGATAAAAATAGTGCAAAAAAAGAGAAATAATACTTATGTACTCACCTTGGGCATCGGAAGTTTTTCCCTGCGATAAATATTCATTAAGTCCTTGAGTGTATGCCATTTTCCTGCTACGATTCTGGTACACATATTTGTCAAAACTATGTCCAACTTTTTTGTTAACATGCTCCTCTGAAATTTATTCATAATTTAAATTTTAAACATAATGAAAACTTTACTGGTTATAAATAAAAGATATCTGCATATATTTATTCACGAAGGAAATAAAAAAAATGATATTAATCTCAAGTTCTGAAACTTTTTGCTTGGATCAAAGAAGTTTAATAGTTTTCAAATCACACCATGAGGCGGCGACCTGGCAGAAACGTTAGCACGCCGGGCGAAATGTTTAGCGGTATTTTGTCTGTCTGTACGTCATGAGTTTAAATTCCATCGAAATCGACTTTGCCTTTCATCCTTTTGGGGTCGATAAATTAAATACCAGTTACGTACTGGGTCAATCTAATCGACTGGCTCTCTCCCCAAAATTCGGGCCTTGTGCCTAGAGTTGAAAAGAATATGTCATTCCGTTTCATGACAATAAAATGGGATTTATGAAAGATCGGATTGCTATCCCAGGTCGTGTTACACGAAGTTCATTTCAACTAAGATGAATTCTTAACTAAGCTTTTTCTAATCGTCCGTTTCTCTCTTTTTGAAAAAAAGCTAGTTTCAGCAGTTCAAGCAACCGCGTAGGAGTTTCCACATTGATTGGAATAAAAAGTATTTATAATATACGAAAGAAGAACAATAGAAACTATAAACACAAGAATTACAGTTAAAATCTCTCATGTCAACATCACGCGTTTGTGCAGAATACAGAAAAAAACAAAACAAAAGCGAAACAGAAACATTTCAGACAAATAAATTGTAAACCTGACTCAATTAATTAACAATATCGTAATAGTACATTTATGACCTAACAGTACCATCGCTCCAATTAATGACCTATTTGTGCATTTGTATTCACCTCTGACCAAATAATCGGATGATTAAAACTCACTGGGTTTCGTAGTCGTAGGTCTAAATGCAGACACTGCAATCGATCATACATACGTTGTCGGAATCCCCTAAGATGAAAACCGTTTTCGTCTACGGGGTTGCTCAGGTAGTAACACTCCATAAGGAGACAAAATAGGCCTCACACCCTTGGGTATAAGTTTTGCTCTGGTTTACTTATAAAACTTATAAAAATTATTATTATTATCATAGTTGTTGTTGTCATTATTATTATTATTATTATTATTATTATTATTATTATTATTATTATTATTATTATTATTATTATTATTATTATTATTTAATACTTACCATATATTTTGATGGGAATTCTTCCTCGCGTGGCAGGTCTTTACACTTCGCATAAAAATATAAAAGCGGTAAAAGTTTTATTAAGTCATGTCGAGGTTAACGACTAAAACGAAGCAACACATTATTATTCGAACAGAGGCAATTTAATCGGCCCCAGAATATGCCTGGTATTTATGTATTATTGTAGTTATTTTACAACAGGTGAGCTATGAAAGGCGCCCGAGAAACGTCCTCAACCTGCTAACTGGCACATGGTTGACCATGTCATAAATAAGAGCAAAATTTGTAGTGATGTCAGATTAACTGGGCTGTAAGAAACTCGGCGAATGCAACAGAAGCAGCATTAAATGTACAGTTGGGAAAAGGAAGTGCACATTGTAGGGCCAAGAGAACGGGTCGTACATTGAAGGGGTTAGGAAGGGGAGGCATTGTAGAACAGGGAGAAGTGGGTGCAGATTGTAGCGTCGGGAGAGTAGGGAGAGTGGGGACTGGGAGAGTGGGGACTGGGAGAAGGGATTGCATATTGTAGGGCTGGAAGGAAGGTTAACACTGCAGGCTTGACTTTTGGCGCTTAGCAGTCTGGAACCAGCTCTGACACTAATACCCACAACAGCAACAATACTATATATTTATTCATTTTTAACAAATCATTATGTCTATAAGCATGAGTGATTAGAAGTAAATTTTTGCTAAACTTTACTCACCGTAACAGGAAAATTTTCTTTATAGTTTAAATTATAGATCGTACATTTGCATTCGATTTCGCTCGCACGTTGAGATTTATCCGGATCATACTGAGGTAAGAAAGCATCCCACGGATACAAATAATAATGGACTTCTGGTTTAATCCAACGGAAAACAGGAAAAGTAATGGTATTTCCTCCAAAACGGTACCCAAATTTAATTACATCTACAAACCAGTCCGAAGATGTTAACTCAATAACACACGGTTTAGTCCAAAGTTCAATTTTTCTCACTTCTGTAAATGAAACTGGCAGATTGATATAAAACGTGTCACGGGCGCCTGTTTTAAAATCGTCTTTGCAGGTGTTGTCTAGAAGTATCTTCTCGGTGGCGTTTTCCAAAGTATCGTATAATATAACAAAAACATCGGAATCAGTAGACGAACCTCTCTGATTACCAGTTTGTACTTCGAGGATGTTGTTGAATCTCGATTGTTTCACGCCCATCTCTACAAAGAGAGAGAAAGTAACGAAATGAAGAACAGTGAACTACATTTGAATGTCAAACATATATATATAGGCATGTATGCGTTTGTGTATATATATATATATATATATATATATATATATATATATATATATATATATATAT
>NC_069000.1:1856640-1858407 GCF_001194135.2 Octopus bimaculoides
GTATGGGGTTTTAGTTCACAGGTGATCTAAACGAGTTGGTACGCCAGGTAAATGCTGTAACGGATTAATAGGTTATAGCCGAGACGGTAGTTATGCAGCCATTGCAGCCATTACGACGACGAGGGTTCCAGTTGATCCGATCAGCGGAACAGCCTGCTCGTGAAATTAACGTGCAAGTGGCTGAGCATTCCACAGACACACGTACCCTTAATGTAGTTCTCGGGGAGATTCAGCGTGACACAGAGTGTGACAAGGCTGGCCCTTTGAAATACAGGCACAACAGAAACAGGAAATAAGAGTGAGAGAAAGTTGTGGTGAAAGAGTACAGCAGGGTTCACCACCACCCCCTGCCAGAGCCTCGCGGCGCTTTAGGTGCTTTCGCTCAATAAACACTCACAACGCCCCGCCCGGTTTGGGAATCGAAACCGCGATCCTACGACTGCTATCCTAACCACTGGGCCATTGTGCCTCCATGCTGTAACAATTTGTGAAAGATTTAAAATGTAAAATAAATAAATAAATAAATATATAACCTACAATCCTTTTTATATCTGCGTAGTCATCATAATAGTATTATATATCTTATTTATTTATTTATTTATTTATTTCCTATTTGAAGTACAACAACTTTCACATTTCATTTGAAAATTGTATAGAAAATACAGTTTTGCTTGTAACAATAAACGTTTGTTAAGATCAAGAAAAAGATTTCAGACATGAAGGCGTAAACTTGTACGACTTTATAGACTGACTTGTACGACATAGACTAACGCCGTCCTTTATTTAGCGAAACGAATTGAGAATATACAGAAAAATGCCAGCAATGTGTCGAACAATAAAAGCACACACTCATTTAGTGAAGTAGGTTCTGATAATAAAAAAGTAATACGTTTTCTATGGGGAGTCAATGAGCAAAGTACTTCTTTTTTTAATGAATAGGGCTTTGTGAGAAGAATCCCTTCGTTTCATGGATCGGGCGATGACAAAAGCACCCCCTCGTTGTATGGATCGGACGCTGAGCAAAGTACCTCCTCGTTTCATGGACAGGACGCAATCGCTGTGCGAGGGATAAATACAGAAATAACAGGAATAAAACCTTTACTTACCATACAGTTATAATTTTAACGAAGCCCTTAACACGGATTATATTTTCAATGGTTGTTTTGTGACAGAATAAGAATTCAATAAGAGTAACTTGTAATTAGCTAATGAATATCAGTTTGTCACAATATTTTAATTGTATTACTTTAACACGTTGTTAGTTTTATATTGAGTCGGCATGAGCTAAATGGAAGAGAATTAGTCACGAGTGGATAATTTGTGTAAATATACAGAAGTCATATATATGGAAACAGTGGTTTGTCTTTCAATTGTGATGTGACAGCCTCAGAAAAGCACTAAAAATAAACAAAACAATACAAAAAGTAACAAAAACTACTTCACTGCATTCCTTCTTTTCGTCAACAATACAAATCTCAAAGCATCGTCACCATACTTATGTCTCTCTGACTGTCTATCTGTCTAACTGTCTTTTGATATGTGCTACCGCACACACATACGCATGCGCATACGCATATATAGATATATCTATCTGTCTATCTCCTTCTCTCTCTCTCTTTATCTATTATTGTGGTGTTTAGATATTTACTTTACATATCTTTATTCCTATATTTTCTCTCTGATTCTCGTAAAAATCGAATAACACATTTATAAATATACATCCATATATGCAAAGATTCGTCTGTGTATATATATATATATATATAT
>NC_069000.1:1859962-1862147 GCF_001194135.2 Octopus bimaculoides
TATATATATGTCCTGGGGTTGTATTGGTCGCAGTCACAATGACTGAAACAAGTAAAAGAATAAAAGAATAAAAGAATACGTGTATACGTTTATACGCGTGCGCGTGTATATATATATATATATATATATATATATATGCACCCAGTCGCAATACATTCTACGCATTATTCCCTCTTTACTTTCTCTCTCTCCCTCTCTCACCCACCCTCTGCATATTTCACTTTTCTTTCATTCTCCTCTCGCATTACATCCACCTCATACCCTTCCTAACCTATTTAACTTTATGTTCTTCTAAAAACACGTGACTATGCTTTTGCTACTCCGTGTCAAGGCTAAGCAAAAACACATACAATCATGGATTTATTAATATATAAATTCACACACAAGGCAGCGAGCTGGCAGAAACGTCAGCACTCCGTTAGTATTTCGTCTGTCTTGACGTTCTGAGTTCAAATTCCGCTGAAGTCGACTTTGCCTTTCATCCGTTCAGGGTCGATAAATTAAGTACCAGTTGTATACTAGGGTCGATCTAATCAACTGACACCCTCCCTAAAAATTTCGGCCCTTGTGCCTAGAGTAGAAAAGAATATAAACACGCACACACACACACACAGACACACGCACAAACTACTGAAACTCTCTGATTGCTTTCTTGCTTGTCTGTCATTTAACAGCTAAATCGGCGCCTAATAGGAAAATACTATGAATTACGGTACTCCTGAAATGTGAATACAAACGAAATAAAACAAGTTTCGCGTAAATCGGACCAAGGATTCCTGAGATATAGGGGATTTTTTTTGGTATTTATAAATACCCAAAACTGTGCATAATGGGAAAATGCTCCGAAAATAACATAATCCTGAAAGGGAGGAAACTCTAACTTTTCGATTATGATCAATATCTTCTGTATTTTGAAGACAAGCTGCATGACCTGGGTAAAAGTCTTAGTGACTTTAACTTGCCAACGAAAAAGTACGAGTTGGTTTTACAGTAAATGCTTCTATTTTCAATTGCAGCGTGAAAGGTGTTTATAAGCCATTCATTTAAAAAACGTTAGATTCAATTCAACATTTAAATTTGATTTGTTAAAATATTTTCGTCGTTTTGAGACCTCGACCTGTTCACTGACAAAATTCCGTGCTCGTTTTTGTTTCAGCACACGATCTCAAATCAGGTCACTTGCTATGCAAGCACATCTCCGTAGTTTCTATTTTCACTTTTGTTAAACACAATAATTTAATCATTTAGAAATATTTTTAAGTGAATGTGATTTCAAAAATACAAGTTGCTTCTACAGTAAGTATTTATATTTTAGCTTTCTTTAAAAACAATATCTGTCCCAGTCTATTCTGTTTCAGTTTTCAAAAAGGGAAACAAGTCCCTTGTAATGAACTGCCGTCAGATCTCATTCACCTCTCATATCATCAATGTTTTGACTCATATTGGCTCAAAACTTACTAAGACCTAAAAGCGCTACCTGTCGGATTAATCTAACCTCTTATTACTCAGATTATTCTTTCAAATGTAATGTTTATTTGTTCACGTTGATTTGAATCAATCTTGCATTATCTCATAATAATTTTAAGATTTCGATGATGTGGCTGTATGCGTTTAAAACGACATTGTTGATTAGGTGAATGTTTGACCTGATCGGTTTGAACATAAAACTGCTAAAGTATCTGAATCGGTTATGGCTAGTTTAGATCACATATTGAAAAACATAATAACCTACTATAAAAATGAACAAAATCGAAGATAGAAATGAGAACAAATGCAATATTATGAGTTATCGATACTTAAACAAGAGAAAAAGAGCTCTGAAGATATTGACTGTGAGACAATTTGGAGGACAGAAGAAAGTGAACAGCTGGGTAACACGCCTAAAATAACTGCAGGATACCACGTTAGTCATTGCAAACAAACTTGCATTACGTGAATGACGTGTGTGCACATGTTTCATCTTCATCGTTTATGATTTCATTGTTTGTCCACGGATTTTTGATCTTTTCTGTGATACACGACCCCTTTTGATCGCTTTTTTATTTACATGATCTTTTTTGATCGGAAATTTATTTTCTCCTCCGTTTTTTTAAAAAATCTATTTTCGAAAAGAAAAGCTCTATATTGTATTTTGTCCTCTGTGTTCGGCCCTGTGTGGCTAATAAAGAAACTTATCTATCTATCT
>NC_069000.1:1862247-1864421 GCF_001194135.2 Octopus bimaculoides
ACCACCTGTCCTCGTCTGTTGTTATTTTTTGTATATTCTCCTATATATACTCATAGATGTATGTACATATACGTATGTATATATGCATATATATATATTATTTATATTATTATTATTATATATATATATATCTGTGTGTGTGTGTGTGTGTGTGTGTGTGTGTGTGTATGCGTGCGTTTGTCTTCCCCACCCAGCGCTACACAACCGGTGATGGTGGGTGGACAAACAGGACCGATACAATAAGCAATAGTCTTTAAACAAAATATTCTTAGGGTCGATTTGTTCGATTGAAATACTTGTAGGTGGTGTTCCAGCATGGCCGCAGTCAAATGATTGAAACAAGTAAAAGTACAAATTGACACACACACACACACACACACACACACACACACACACACACACACACACACAAGGGGCAGTTAAAAGTTATCCGCATTTTTGCCAAACATTCTTTAGATTCGCTGCACTGCCTTCAGCGCTCGCGTGATAAAAGGTGGTACGTTTGTGGTTTTACGTAACCGAGGTTTGACCTTGCTTGCTCTATCTTTCTTATGAAACAGACTCAACATGGCTATTCTGCTGGCGGTGTACACAGAAGAAGATCAGAGGTCAGCGATCCGATGTCTGGTCTGAAGCTGTGTCGGAGCTGAGATTCATCGCAGGCTTTCATTACAATACAGGGGACAGCGCTTTACTGCGCAGAAGTGTGTATGAGTGATTCGAAAAGCTTAAAAATGGCCGAAAAAGCTTGAAGCACAAAAAGGAGCAGGGCACCCATAACCCTCCTCCACTGGCGTGAAAATTCAAGAAGCTTCAGGGATGCTTCTGGCGAACCGACTCCTGACCATCGATGAAATGGCTTGTTCTCCGCAGTTAGCCATGGTTCTGCATTCGAAATCATCCACGGGAAGCTTCGCCTCTGTAAAGCGTATGCAAGATGAGCTCCAAGAGAGATTACCGAAGAGCAAATGCTTATTGGACCGCAGCAACGATGAAAGCAAACATTTTATGGAGAGAATAATTCACAAGAGATAAGACTTGGTTCCATCCAAAAGGCGAAGTATGGAGTGGAAACAACCAGAATTGCCGATGAAAAGGAAAATCAAGATTCAATTTTTCGCAAACAAAGTGATGTTAAGCGTTTTATTTTTGGGACGCAGAAGGGCCTATATTGGGATATTATCTGCAAAAGAAGTCCACAGTCACCAGTGTTGGCTACACTGAAATGCTGGCCAAAAATCTGAAACCAGTAACTTGCACCAAATGTTGAGATCTATTGTCAGTGCGGGTGGTTTTGTTGCACGAAATGCACATCCACATATGGCCGTCCACACACGGCTGCACACATGTCTTTCCATACCATTGAAAAATTAGGTTTCGAGTTGCTGGATGAGCCTTCATACAGTCTAGATCTCGGTCCTTCTGATTATCACGTCTTTGAATCGCTCAAACAACCATTCCTAATGTCATCGATCTGTCACAGACGAAGCTCAAGAAGCGGTGCATAAAACCTCTTCTCTAACCGAAAATCTTCTCCGATGTAAAACGCAAGATTCTCAGCTGCTGGAAGAAGTGAATCGGAAAACCAGGAGGCTATGACGATGTAATTGTTCAACCCTTATATCTATCTATCTATCTATCTATCTATCTATCTATCTATCTATCTATCTATCTATCTATCTATCTATATATATATATATATATATATATACACCTCCACGAGGCTCTAGCAGTGGATGGTGGCAAACCCTGCAACTTTCTCTTCCTCTTTCTGTTGTACCTGTATTACAAAGGGGCCAGCCTTGTCATGCTGTGTCACACTGAATCTCCCCGAGAACTACATTAAAGGTACACCTCTCTGCGGAGTACTCAGCTACATGCACGTTAATTTCACGAGAAGACTGTTCTGTTGATAGGATCAACTGGAACCATCATCATCGTAACCGACTGAGTGCCACGATATATATATATATATATATGTACATATGCATACACATACATACATACATGCCTAGCATACAGATATACACACACATCACACACACATACATACTTACATATTTGATTATTACGTATGATATTATTGTAGGTGTTCTATGTATTTGCTGCAATGATGCGTGTTAAACGATTAAGTTCTTTCTTCACGGAACAATAAAAGCAATCTGTTTAGTCAT
>NC_069000.1:1868017-1875405 GCF_001194135.2 Octopus bimaculoides
ATGCAATCAAAAAATAGCATTACACTCCGGATTCGAACTGGTGACCAGAAAGGAGCAGCAACTGATGCTAACGTCTATGTTATATTATATGATACTTCGGATAACAGCAGTGAGAAGATCCTTGTGGACAACTTCTGGAAAAATGATTTTAAAATCGGGGCCCTCGACACTTTTGATATTCAACTCCCGGAATCGTTTACAGAAGTGAAAAAAATTGAACTCTGGACCGAAAAGCCCACAGTCGAATTAACATCTTCAACTTGGTTCATACAAACACTGGAATTGGTACGTGGGTTTACTAGAAAGAGCGTAACGTTTCCTGTTTTCCGTTGGATAAGGCCATCCGTTCATTATTCTCTTTATCCTTGGGATACATTCTTACCACAGAATGATCCGGATAAGGAGCAACGGGAAAATGAAATCAAGTGCAAACGTGAGATATACAAGTTAAAACACCAGAAAGGATGTCCTATTATGGTGAGTATAGTTTTAATGATATGTTCACATATAATTTATATTCTTCTGTAATTCTTTTCGTAATTCAAAGAGCAAAGGAGTGCTAAGTCAGAACGGGAGACACCGCTTTCATCTTGTATAGTCCGGAAATAAAATCTGTAGCAGCAAAATAAATACAGAAATGACTCGCAGAAAGAAATACAGCGCGAAAAGTTGGCTCAACACCTCTACTTCCTTACAACGTAAAATTAATTATTTTACACTCGTGTTTGGTTTTGTAATTTTTTTGTACCTGAAATCTTTTAAAAAATCTATTATCCAACTCTGCCTATCAATATATTTAAAATATATATATTTATATTCAGAATATATGCATGGATCTCGGGCCTCCATAAGTTAGGACTGACTATATAACAGCTTTTGGAAAGGTCTTCTCTTGAATGCGTTCCTGGATAAAATTTTCTAGTAATGAATAGTTGCAAACTCCCCCTCCATATTCCACCAATATTATTGAAATAAAAGATAAGGGTCGATACTACTTGGTTCCATATTATATCTTTTAATCTGGTGGAAAGGCACCCCCAAGACATTTTACAGGGAAAAAAAAAACCCATCAACGTTTGTGAGAATTGAAGTCAAAACTTGAAAGGGAGATAACTATTAAATCTTAATTCATTAAAAAAAAATGTTCGCTCAGCATTCCTTGCTCAGATTCGATCTAGTTCTACTTTGATTTTAATATCATTCAGCACCTTCACTGGAGTCAATGTATAAGTACCAGTGATATACTGGTGTTTGAGGATTCAGTTGACTATACACCAACGTTTGCTTCTTCTTGATAATTGTAGCCATGTCCAGTTGTAATCAATCAGAAGATTGCCAGCCATCAACGTGAGATCACACATTTTTATCGAGGGTCTGCGAATGATTCAAGTGATCACAGCGGCATCAGTATTGACTGCTGCTTTATATTATCGATCTCTCCCCAGGTATCCTTGGAGGACTTGAACTCGGAATATAAAAAGGCTCAAGATCAAATTGACGGTCACTTCACTGATCCTCCCAATCAACCGCCATTAACATAATTTATTATAATGAGTTAAATAATCTAATCAATTTTGATAATCTTTTTCTACTTTTAATTGAACAGTTGGAAAGTTTGCCGGTTGATGAAGAATTCTCAGATTCATATAAGGTAAGAATATATATATATATATACATATATATATACACACACAGATGTACACACACAGAATTTGAAGTTTAATTCAGAGATATAAGAACAAAGTTGTTTCCATATATTTTACTTTCAATTTCTTAAATAACAAGAAAATAGTTCTCGTTGTATCTTGTTATTGGTTAAAATAACGCATTGATAAATTACAGAGCCGGAAGTTTAAAAATAACCTTGCTTAACCACAGAGACAAAGCTTGAGCTCATCAATCGTTATATATATGTGCGTGTGTGTTTGTGTATGTGTCGTGTATGCGTGCGTATATGTGCGCATGTGTGTGTGTGTGTGTATGAGTGTGTATGTATGTGTATGCATGTGTGTGTATGTCTGTTTTTGTGTGTGTGTGTGTGTGTATGTGTATGTGCGTGCGTGTATGTATGTGTGTGTGTTTGTGTGTGTATGTGAATGTGTGTGTATGTGTGTGTATATGCGTGTGCATGTGTGCGTATGCGTGCATGTATGTGTGTGTATATGTGCATGTGTGGTGTATGTGTGGTGTATGTGTGTGTGTATGTGTATATGTGTGTGCATGGGATGATGGAAGATTTGTGTACAGCGTCGAACTAATACAGCTTCCGAATCACTTATGTTCTTTTATGCCAAGGTAAACGTTGTCTTTCGTTCCTTAAACGAAACGAAACATTTTATTTCAGAAACTCTTATTCATAAGCAAGATGGAGGTTAAGCTGAAAAATTGGATTAGTGGAATCACAACAGATTCCTGGCAGAAGCTGGATGATCTGACGAATATTTACTACAAAGAAGGGATTACGAAACCAAAGGTATGTCCTTGAAAAATTCTATCACTTTTTTTTTGTAATACAGGATGTGAAGTATAGCGTCGTAGAGCACCATTCGTGTAGAGTCATTTCTATGAGGACGAGCGACAAGAGAGTGTTTGTATCAAAATAAATAACATATTGTATTTTTCCTTGAATGTGTCGTCGGCAGTTTTGTACATCTTTCGTTGATCTGCACCAGTGTAATAAGGCCAAGCTGCGTGAGCTACTATGTGGTTGCGTTATCCACTAGAAACAGAAACTAGATCTCACCCAAACAATACAACGACTTTAAAAAGGATACATTAGATATTATTGTCCGAGATTATATAGAGAGGAAGGCGGTGAGCTGGCAGAGTCGTTAGCAAGCCGGGCGAAATGCTCAGCGGTATTTCGTCTGCGTTACGTTCTGAGTTAAAATTCCGCCGAGGTCGACTTTGCCTTTTATCCCCCAAAATTTCGGGCCTTGTGCCTAGAGTAGAAACGAATATAGACCTGAAGTAGGCCTAAACACGAACATCACTCACATCCTTTCAGGGTCTATGAATAGGGTCGATGAACAAAGTAACTGTTGATCATTTGGGTAAATGTAACTGAATCTCCGTTTCACTCAAAATTTCCCCCATCTTACCAATCTCTGAGGTCCTGTAAATCGAATCCTGATAAGGGCACACCAGGCACATGCATCACAACCATGTGTGCGCGACATGGTGACCTCATATCAAGACAAACAGCACATGACCTTTCAGGTGGGGCCAAGCTAGAATTTTCTTCTTTGCTCCACTGACAGATATAAGTGTTTTGGTATCCTGCTTGCTCCACTGATTTCTTATAAATACATACCATTCACACGCAGCAACACATGCCTTCTCTCTCTTTATATATATACGAGGTGGGATCAAAAAGTTCCTGCATTAGTTCTGTGGCGCGCCAACTGATGGCAGCACAAAGTTGCGTGTGCAATGAGAGCTATCAGAAAATCCTCGACTCGTTTACGGAAAACGACTTCCAGGCCAGATTCCAAAAGCAGCAGGAACGCTGGAATCGATGTGTTGCTGTGCAAGGTGACTATTTCGAAGGAGATGATGATAAAACTTACGTAAATAAGTTATTTTTTATTAAACGTAACTAATCTTGTATACACACACAAATGCATA
Organism: Octopus bimaculoides; assembly: GCF_001194135.2. Classification (NCBI taxonomy): domain Eukaryota; kingdom Metazoa; phylum Mollusca; class Cephalopoda; order Octopoda; family Octopodidae; genus Octopus; species Octopus bimaculoides. The sequence continues at coordinate 1,871,645 of NC_069000.1, forward strand.
AATGTTGACACACACACACAAATGTATGTATGTGTGTGTGTGTGTGTTGGTTGACCGTCATTGAGCAAAGAGATGATCAAACGCTTTCCATCCGTGACTATTCTGTCGATTTCCCTCAAATACATATCTATTATTATATTTTCCAACGCAATTTTGCTATGATTTAAAAAAAACCCCATCAAGGTTTGATTTAGGGGACATTTGGAAGCTATTACTAGGAAGTCGAGCAACTACATCGAAGATCCGGTGAGTCGTACAAAATGCCTTGCGATATCAGTCGTTTTTGTTTCGTGTACTTCCAAGGTCAACATTGTCTTTTAACCTTTCGGTATCGTTAAATATATACTAACCAGCTAATGTAATTAGATCTTAATTAACTACACACCCATGCTCTTACAATTAATACTGGAGGTCTTGTGTCTGTATTAGAAACCAATGCTTAAATTTATTGTCTTTATTATACACTACAGGCTTGTGCATATTGGAACCATGACACGTGGTTTGGATACCAACGACTTAACGGTTGTAACCCAAAATCAATAAAATTGTGTGAAGAAATCCCTTCAAAGTAAGTCAATATTTTCCCTATTTAGAACAATTGTATATTTAAACAGGAGTAATTTAAATATTAGGGGCTCGCTAAGCTTCACCAAAATCCACAGAATATTTCAGATGATATTAAGGCGGTGAGCTGGCAGAATTATTAAGCACTCCGGTTAACATGCCTAGCAGTATTTCGTTCGTCTTTACGTTCCGAGTTCAAATTCTGCTGAGGTCGCCTTTGTCTTTCATCTCTTCGGGATCGACAAAATAAGTACCGGTTGTACACTGGGATCGATGTAATCGATTTATCCCATCTGCTGAACTTATTGGCCTTGTGCCAAAATTCACAAAATATTTCAGGTGCTATTAAAATATTCTTGCTTTTTAAATTTTGTTTTTAGGCAGTAATAGATTTTATTCAGTGAAATATTGGTTTTCTTTCCTCGAGACAACTCTTCCGTCCTCTGGAGCAAGTGTCATATCTGACATAACCTCAGATTAGCCATTGTCTATATATTACGAAACTGCAGTTTGATAAGGGTCAAGCATGAAATTCTCGGCTGATTAAAAATACAAAAGAGCAAAATGCATCTGCTCTGGTTTTGAATTCGATGATAAGATACTACAGGCGCAGTCATGGTTGCGTAGCAAGAAGTTTACTACCCAACCAGTCTCGCAGCATGGCATATTGGCCGACTGTCTTTTGCTATGGCCTCGGGCCGACCAAAGCCTTGTGAGTGGATTTGGTAGAGGGGAAACCGAAAGAAGCCTGTATGCATGTATGTATGCGTATGTGAGAGTGTGTGTATTTTTGTTTTTTTTGTCCGCCACCATCGCCTGAAAAGTGACGTTGGTTTCTTTACGTCCTCGATACTTAGAGATTCGGCAAAAGATACCGATAGAATAAGCACCAGGGTAAGAAAAAAAATTAATACTGGGGTCAATTCATTTGACTAAAATAATTCTTCAAGGAGATGCCTCATCATGGAAGCAGTCTAACGACTGAAACGCGTAAAGGATGAAAAATACATACGTATGTACGTATCTTATATATATATGTGTGTGTGTGTATTATAGGGAGATGGAAAACGTTTTAATACGCGAATCGTTATCGTCAGCGAAAGAAAGAAATCATTTGACTCAAAGACTCAAAGACTTTTCTCAAAGATCCTTTCTCTCTACCACAAATGAATTTATCTAAATTCCATCAACTTTACTTCATAAGGTTTTTGAAAATGCAGACGACCACCAAATTCCTCTGATTCTTTCTCCCTCATTTTATTTATTCCTTCTTGTAGACTTGGAGTGGATGAAGAGATGATTAAACCAATTCTGGATGGAGAAACATTGGAAGAATTAATCCAAGAGAAACGACTGTTTTACGCAGACTTAGAAATTTTGGAAGGCATTGGTCACAAACGAGGATTTGACGTAAGTTACACACACACATACAGACACGCAAACACGCACACACACATTGGTACACAGACGGGAAAGTCTGTAGTATATATATATATATATATATATATATATATATATATATATATATATATATATATATATATATATATATACACACACACACATATATACTTATGCGTATCTATATATCTGTATATCTACACACACTCAAACACACACGCGCACACACACACACACACACACACACACACACACACACACACACACACACACACACATATATACAATATATGTATGTGTGCATATGTGTGTGTGTGCGCGCGCATGCGCTTGTATGTTTGTGCGTGTATTATTTTTATATTTTTATATTCCAGGTCTGTGTTCCCATTGCGTTGTTTATGCTGGATTTCGAAGATAATTTGGTACCAATTGCTATACAGCTACAACAACGGAAAGGATCAAATAATCCTGTAAGTGTTTCAAAAAATATTCTATTTCTTTGTTAAACAATATTTTTCTGTATATTTTAGTCTGAGACTCTTTCAGTTTTCTATAATAGTTTCAAACTCAACAACCTCAACAAATCCGTAGACTATTTAAATGTCAGAGCAGAGATTTTCGATATTTATCGCCATTTCGACAAATACCTGCTAAAACGCTGTAACTTTTATCACTATCACCTAATTCGATGGATTAAAGGTTAATTATTTATCAAAAGTAATTTTACTATTTCGATTTCATTCCGAGGTTTTAACATCCTATAAGACAATTGCTAGGAGTCATGTGTGACGCTAATCCACTGCGTCCGCTCAGTTCATTATGCATCACTATATTCAACGGTTCTTTACTTTATTTAGAGTAGTCTATCTACAATTAGTGGAGTCGCGTGGCTTAGTGGTTAGAATGTTGCACTCATGATCATATGATTGTGGTTTCGATTCCCGGAGGGTGACGCGTTGTTTTAATGAGCAAAAAACTTCATTTCACGTTGCTCCAGTTCACCCAGCTGGCAAAAATGAGTTACCCTGCGAAGGACTGGCGCCACATCCAGGTGGGGAATTTATTAACGCAGATATCAAATATAAAACCAATTTATAATGGATTTATATAAATATGATACGCGGAACCATGTGGTTGATAAGCAAGCTACTTATCACAGCCGCTCTTGCGCCTATCGAAAGAGTACAGCAGGGTTCGCCCCCCACCCACCGCCGGAGCCTCATGGAGCTTAAGTGTTTTCGCTCAATAAACTCTCACAATGCTCTATCTGGGAATCGAAACCGCAATCCAACGACCGCGAGTCCACTGCCCTAACCACTGGGCCATTGCACCTACACATCGATGTACATCTATATCTGCATGTTCCAGTTCATTTCATTTGTCTTTCTATACATCCACCATCAAAATATCACAATCTTTATTCTCTTCCAGGTCTTTCTTCCCACTGACAACGCCGGCGTTTGGACTCTTGCTAAAATGTGGTTTAACATGGCCGATTCCACTTGCCATCAAATTTCTGCTCATCTGGGTATCATATTTTCTTAACCTTTTATCCTTTACTTCTTTCAGTCATTAGACTGCGGCCATACTGGAGCATCGCCTTGAAGAATTTTTAGTTGAATGGTTCCAGTGGTCATTATTATTCTTTAAGCCCTAGTCTTTATTCTATAGACCTCTTTTGCCGAACCGCTAAGTTATAGGACGTAAACACATCGCCAACAACAATAAAAAGGTGATGGGGAAAAGCATGGAGATACACACACACACACATACACACACACACACACACACACACA
>NC_069000.1:1875993-1880353 GCF_001194135.2 Octopus bimaculoides
CTCCCCCGAAATTGCTGGCCTTGTGCCAAAATTTGTAAACATCATTATTATTATTACGGCAGCGAGCTGGCAGAATCGTTAGCATGCTGAGCAAAACACTCAACGGCGTTTCGTCTATCTTTACATTCCGCGTTCAAATTCCACCGAAGTTGACTTAAATGCATGACTGACATACCCACCACCATGTTCAATGTATAAAAATTCATAAAACCTTTCAACGAATATATTTTGCAGGTTTAACTCATTTATTGATGCAAGTGGTTGTTCTTGCCCTTCACAGAAACGTATCTGTGTCGCATCCAGTCTACAAGATTTTGGCACCTCACACACTTTTCCTTTTGGCCATCAACTTGTGAGTTCTTTTATTTTAAGTATATGTATACGTTTGTATATTTGTCCTTTTGGTTTGCTTTGAAACTTTCCTCAGTGAATTTACATCATTTTTGATCTGCTTCATATTTTTTCCAGTAATGCATTTCAAAGCCTTGTAAGCGCTGGAAGTTTAACCGAAAAGATAATGTCAATTCGAACAGAAGATATGTTTAAACTTATAAATAAAAGGTAAGTTATTTTATGAACAAACACAACAAACGCAGACACATATGTGAGCAGGTATATATTCATATACATAGACATATAGATATTTATCTGTTCGAACTCCCACAAGTATACATACATGCATACATAGGTGCATAATACATACATATTTATATACATGCATATATATATTGATGTGGAACGCATATTCAGTATCCGACGGCACTAGTCAAATAACTGCCAGCAACTCCACTAAAACAGCGCAAGCCCATAAAAAACAACGATGGCACTAAATAATTCTACATAAATCATATCATTCTCAATATCTTGCTTCTTTCAAGGCGGTGTGTTTGTGTGTGCATGTTGTGTGTGTGTATGTATGTTGTTTGTATGCATGTATGCGTGGAGGTGTGAACGTGTGCATATGTAGATATGCAATCATACAAACATACAGACAGACAAACAGATACACACAAAAACGTACATTTTGCTGCAGAAGTTTTCAAAAGAATCCCCAATAGCTTCACATACATTTGCAGAAATAATTTGTGTGTAATAACCTTTTCCATTCATGTTTTTATCTATCGTTTATGTTTATATTTCTTTATAGTTTACAGAGATGGGACTTTCTTAGTGATGGAATACCAACGAAAGAGTTTCAAAGCAGGAAAGTAAGTATTTCTTCTATTCTTGTTTTCGCAGTGCCTTGTTTTCAAATCCAGCGGATCCAACCTTTCATATTTTCGATACCAGCAAAGAATTATTAGTCTAGAATGGATTGGTGGAACTACTAGAACGTCGGACAGAATTTGGCTTTTGATAGTCATTCTGGAACTTTGTATGTTGGCAGCAATGCCTAAGATGACTCTGGCATCAACATCTCACGGCCATTGTCTTGTTTTTGGACAGCATCGGTGGCGGGGAGATGAGAGACTTGCATATGCAGACAACTGTGTGGTCTTCTGTTTAAAAAGCTGTTTCCCTGGTTTGTGTTTTGAAGAGAAGACTTCCAGTCTCAGAGCCATAATATCACGTGACATTGGGTGGCTACCGTTATAATATATTTTTAGATTGGACAGGAAACTACTGTAAGGAGGTTATGTTAATTATGCTGCTTGCAATTTAAGTACAGTAGGAAGAAATATACTTCTATTCGGACATATTATGAATGTCTCGTATCTAACATTCAAAATGTTATCTGTTCTCATGAATATAGGAAATCTTTCGGCAACGCACAGTTTTTTTCTTGCTTTCGTAATAGCGTTCATCCATTGAACATCTTTTTCTCACAAGATTGCCGATTTCATCAGCAAAGCTATTGAAACATAACGCACACGTTTCTCTGACGCTGCTCTGTTCTCTAATTTCAGGTTGATGATCCGAAAGTTTTACCAAAATACTACTTCAGAGATGATTCACTTGCATTGTACAACTGTGTATATAAGTATGTATCCAGCTATATAGATATCTACTATGGTAATTACATCGATTTATTTATCCCTTTGCATTACATGACAATAAATATGGTGAGACTGAAGGGCCTTGGCTGAAGCAATTATTTTCTTTCTAATGTTCTAGAAACTGAACATTGAATTGCGATTACATTCAGTTCTTGAAGATGACATATATATTATTTTTTTTTCTATAATTCTTACAAACACTGAAGCTAGAAAAGATTTCTTAATTTTAACCAATTATATTTCCGTTTTAATTACAAATTCAGCTAATGAAGACGATGTAACTAATGACTGGGAGATACAAAACTGGATAGAAAGTATGGCCGTAGGACACGAGAATGGAGGTTTACAGGTAAATGATGTTTATAATTATTGGAGACTGCTTGTTGTTGTTGCTACTGTTGTTGTCCATGAAGTTGTATAAAATTAGGGTTCCTTATTTTTCTCAATGTCCCTACGCTGGACCGTTCAACCTGTTAGTTTTATAAGTCAACACACCTTTATATTACAACCACCTGTGTTACAAAGTGGAAGACTTTCTTTTTATAAATTTAGTCCTAGAAACATTGTGCCTGAAAAAGCCTGCAGAAAGGTCATGGTTGTACCCTCCATGATTCAAGGTTTGTCCTGGGGCTAAAAATATAATTCTGTTTTTGTTTCTACTTTCTATTGATTTAGACGAGATATACTTCGTCTAAACTGACCGTTCCTTCAAATTATATTGGTTGAAATTTTGGTAGAAGCCAAGAAATGTCGGATGAAAGTGCAAATCGATTACATCAACCTCAGCGTTCAACTGGTCCTTATTTTATTGACCCCAAAAAGATGAAAAGTTAAGTCGACCCCAGTGGAATTTGAACTCACAGCGTAAAGACGGACGAAGTGCTGCTAAGCATTTTGCCCGGCGTGTTGACTATTCTGTCGGTTCGCTACCTTAACTCTCTTTTATATTACAACCTCCGGTCTTATCACGTGACGCGTGGTCTTGGAATTGAACCCACGAACTTATGATCACAAGAACAGTCCCCCTAATCTCTAAGCAAAAAAGATTTCACACTTAAATACAGTCGAATATGAAATAACTTCTATTATTTTTGTTACAGGGTTTACCAATGAAAGATGGCAAAGGTCACGTGTCTTCAAAGGAAGAATTGAAAGATATTCTAGCCGTAACCATTTTCACCTGTAGCGTGACACATGCCGCTGTTAATTTCCTGCAGTATGAAGAATATGGTTTCCCTGCAAACTACCCGTCGATGCTAAGGACATCGCTGTTAAAAGACAAAGTAAGTTTTTTTTTTTTTTTTTCTATTTGTAGCTTCATCTCGGGAAGAAATGATGCTGAGCTTGGAAGAAATTGGAGAGAATTTAAAAGGTACCAGGAGATGAGAAGCAAGAACTCTGTGGGTTCAGGTGAGATCGGAGTAGACTTGGGGAGAAATAAAACCACCGTAGTAGTAGTAGTAGTAGTAGTAGTAGTAGTAGTAGTAGTAGTAGTGGTAGTAGTAGTAGTAGTAGTAGTAGTAGTGGTAGTAGTAGTAGTAGTAGTAGTAGTAGTAGTAGCAGCAACAGTAGCAGCAGTAGAAGTAGCAGTAGAAGTAGCAATAGTAGTAGTAGTAGTAGTAGTAGTAGTAGTAGTAGTAGTAGTAGTAGCAGCAACAGTAGCAGCAGTAGAAGTAGCAATAGTAGTAGTAGTAGTAGTAGTAGTGATAACACTCCAGGAAAGAGTTAATTCTGGAAAAGAGGCTGATTTGTGGCTTGTGAAGCCCCGTCCATCAGGTAAATGGTCATATTATGGGCGATTTTAATTTCATTCTGTTTCATTTATGTCTACCGAGTCTTCCTGCAACTCAGCAAGCTTTCGCAATACCAGTAAATGTATCATTCATTGCTTCCTATGTGTTCGTTATTATTGTTAGAACAACTATTTATTGTCGTTTCTTTCGTTTTCGCCATTTTACATCTATAGGAACCTAAAACGGAGAAGGACGTCATTGCTGCCTTACCTAACAAAGCAACAACTTTTGATGTTTTAACATTGACCCACGTATTCAGTCAGAAGGGGACTAATTCCTTGGGTAATTTTGAAACACAATATATCTACGACCCGAAGGCAGTTGGTTGTGTCAAAGTGTAAGTATGAATATTTAATTATGCGAGAATATATACATGTGATATTGGTAGGATATCAAATAATACATCATAATGTGACGTGTGTTCATTTAATAATGTAGGTAATATGTAATAATATGGGTTAATGTGACAATGTGACGTGATAGCATGATATAATACTATAATGATAAAGTGTGGAAACATGAAAATGATATCATAGTTTTATATATATATATATATATATATATATATAT
>NC_069000.1:1880428-1892531 GCF_001194135.2 Octopus bimaculoides
AAATATCATAAGATAAATATAATAAAAAGATTACACGTGTTTCATAACCAATTTTCAAATAGAAAAGAAATTTAAATCGATTAAAATCAATTGAAATTATCGAAAATAAATTCTATTAAAAAATATAGCTACTCGTCAGATCGTAAGTAGAACAATAATTAGATATATATCTCAACCAACAATAAGTACCAAATGAATTAATATGAAATACTTATTATATAAAGATAGAAAAATTATTAAAAAAATATCATAATATCAAAATAATAACCATTCAATAATCATCCCTTCATCCATTATAATAACATGTATATTATATACAAAAAACATCTATTTGTTTATATTTTTCTTATTTCTTTTTTCTTTTCGTTCTCTCTTTTTCTATTCTAGTTTCCAATCAGACTTGAAAAGAATTGGTGACGAAATCAGAAAAAGAAATAGGACCTTAGATAGCCCTTACGATGTCTTGCATCCTGCCAATATTCCTAATTCTATCAGTATTTGAATAGAGCGAGAGAGAGAGAGAGAGAGAAACCCTGGCACATACAATATTGCTCATATATACAACCCCCAGCTAGGAGGTATAACTTGCAGATTATATAATATATTAATGTTAAAGAAATTGCAACATTTTCATTATTTATGGTTTTTACGGTTTTTTTCCGAACTTACGATGGCACAATCGAAATATATTTGTTTATTTCATGCATTTATATCTACGCTTGCTTTAATTTTATTATTCAATATTGCCATGCTCCAGTATGGCTACAGAATCTGCCTGGAAACGATAAGAGAATTATAGAATCTACCGATATGTCTTTTACGTTTCTTCACTTACAGTTTTTCTAGCGCCACTTTTAATGGTTTGGTGTTACTCTCTTGAAGAATTTTCCCGGAGATCTAATGAGGTGCTTCGATCTTTTGGCTGATATTTCTTTTAGGTCTTTGCCAATTGAATAATCCAAGTATTCTTTTCTACTCTTGGCACAAGGCCCGACATTTTTGGGGAGGGAGTCAGTCGATTAGCTCGACCCCAGTATGCAACTGATACTTAATTTATCGATGTAGGAATCCAAGTATTACTTTAGAACTGTCCTTGTTGTTGTCTGCTATGAATGATACAAAGGATTTCAAGTATGGAAACCGACATATCTGTATTCCCTACTCCACCTTCCACTCGCCTATCGCGACCGAGTGTACTCACCCAAACACCGACCCACGCATCCGCTCTAATCTCCGGTTCATTTCACTGCATGCACCGCTCTGTAACGTGGGTATACCGCCGCCACCACCCCTGTCGTATCTTCACCATCCTCCCACCTCTCCCTTTTCCTCCACTCTGTCTTCACCGTCTTCCTTTTCTATTGGACTTCACTCTATTTCTGAAGAAGAGCTTTGCTCGAAACGTAAAACCACTTTTCCTTCCTTCCCTGAGCGTCTGCTAATACTTTACATGTACCACGTCCTCGCCTTGTTGGTGTTTTGTGTGTTTTTTTTGGGTATTCTTCACTTTTTGGATTTACTATTTTATATATATATATATACTTGTTACACCGTGGAAGTTAGCGAACTGGTTATCTTCTGTTTCTACCTTTCCTTTTTACGTGCTTTATATATATATATATATATATATATATATATATATATATCTTGGGGTTCAAGGGCCTCAAACTATTTTACGCCTTGCCAAGACATCTGGAGTAAGGTTTGATGTTTTAAAGGAACAACTTGATCGCCTGGTATCCAAGGACCCCGATGAATCTATTTCACAGCAAGAAACTCAAAAGAGGGCAGCTGTATCGAACTCGGTCCTTCACCAAAGCCAGTCACGTAAGGCTGGACATTGAGAAGATAATTACGTTGTCGATGCACCTGCATGACCACATGCTTAGGGCTGAAACGTATAAAAGAATAAAAGAATATATATAGTAAGCTCTTGTAGTCATATTACACATCTGTGTATTATTATCAAATAAAACTGTTTTTGTTTTTACGTCTCTGTGCGTCTTGACTTACGTATTTCAAATGTTCGTTGAAAACAATAAATAATAATACTGTGTTGTAGGGAAAATGATACACCCCTCCCACATGACAAAGTGGTATGGTTAAAAGACAAAAAGAAACAGAAAACGGAAAACGAAAACAAAATCTAAAATGTAAAAAGTAAAACGTGATTGCGAAGGAAGCTTTTTACCACACAACCACGCCTGTAAATTGTTCATTAATTTTATCCGAATAACAAAGATAGTCTAGACTATCGCTCGTCTAGGCGATATGTAATATTTAATTATGTCTTTTATTTTATCGATATTTTGTAAAAACATTTTGCGAAGTAATTGACTTCAAAAATAAAAACCGAATAAAATCATATTCAGAAAAAGTTTCAAGGGAAATAACTCACAATACAATCAAGGGAATAAATTATGTAACTTCTAATTGAAAACAAGGGAGGTAACTCTATCCTCAATTTGCATGGGAGATAACTCTATCCTCAATTCGCTGATCCTGGTTCGGAAGAAATTTATTAGACCAACAGACGTCATATTTTTACCAAAAAGTTTTAAATCGCTGTTGTTATCAAGTTAAAAACGGACTTTCTTATTCCAGGAAATGAAGAAGTATTCTTGGGAAAAGAATTTTGCGGAGATTTAAGAGGGAAAATTATAAACATTTTCAGTTGCGAGGCTATTTAAGACGTCCAACTAATCTATAACAATTTAAAATGATTTAATCACAGAATTTATCACTAGGGTACCTTGTTTTCATCGAGAATTCCACAGAAGTTACAAATTATTTTTTTCAGTTTTGCGCAGTAAATGGGTTAAGACATGGATGTCTGAACAAAAGAGGTAAAAGCTTCCCTCCGATGTCCACCTTTGGCTTGTAAGGCGGCGAGCTGGCAGAATCGTTAGCAGGTCGGGCAAAGTGCCAAGCGGCATTTCTTCCTATTCTTTAGGTTCTGAGTTCAAATGCTGCCGAGCCAAAATTGCCTATCACTCTTTCGGGGTCGTTGAAATAAGTACCAGTTGAGTATTGGGGTCAATCTAATGGACTTACGCCTTGCACCGAACTTGCTGGCCTTGTGCCAAATTTTGAGACCAATATGACTAGCTTTTTTAAACAACAGGAGTGACTGTGTGGTAAATAGCTTGCTTATCATCCACATAAGTTCCGAGTTCAGTCCCATTACGTGGCACCTTGGGCAAGTGTCTTCTACTATAGTCTCAGGCCGACCAAAACCGTGTGAGTGGATTTGGTAGACGGAAACTGAAAGAAGCCCGTCGTGTATATATATATATATATATATATATATATATATATATATATATATATATATATATATGCATGTGTGTCTGTGTTTATGTGTCTGTGTTTGTTCCCCCACCATCGCTTGACAACCGATGGTGGCGTATCTATGTCACCGTAACTTACCGGTTCGGCAAAAGAGACCGATAGAGTAAGTACTAGGATTACAAAGAATAAGTCCTGGGATCGATTTGTTCGACTAAAGGTAGTGCTCCAGCATGGCCGCAGCCAAATGACTCAAACAAATAAAAGAATAAAAGAATAAACGTGTTGAAAACGAATAACACAAAGCGTACTGTAAGAGAAAAATAACGTTTTATTTCTTTGTTATATAATGCACAGCTGTATAACATAAGCACAACATCTGACTATTAGCAAGACTTAACAAAGTTGGTTGCTCGCATTTGTGCTTAATTGCACAGAAATTTCAGTTATATTAATGGAAGAGTAATCTACTCTGTTATAAAATACATAAGTTTATAATGAAACATATTTTATTATATTTCAAACAACATTTTTATATGTTTAATACAATATTCAAAACAAATTGACCCATTCAAATCAAACTGCAGAAGTAAACTTCTTATCGGGAAAACCGCAATATCATAAAATGAAAAATAAATGGAAGATGTAAACGAGACAGAAACGAGGAAAATAGCTGGGGATTGTGGACAGTGCAGAAGCAACTGGTAATTGTGAACCTCAATAAATTTGTTGACTTTTTAAATGTCATATCAGAAATATTCAGTAAATGGTGTCGCTTGGACAAATTTTGACTGAGAGATTGGTAAATTATACCAACAACTAACTGACTAGAGAAACAGAGCTATTAACAAAGAAGTTATGCATATAACTATATATATACATACATACACACACACACACACACACACACACACACACACACACACACACACACACACACACACACACACACACACACATATATACATATATATATATATATATGTATATGTATGTATATGTTCAAATACTGATGGCATTAGGAACGTTCACAGGGTCCAAGACTTCGTAAGGTATATGTAATGTTTTATTTCTTTTTCTGATTTCTTCCCCAATTTTTTTCAGGTCTGATTGGAAGCTAAAATAGAAATAGAAAGAGTGAAATAGAATGAGTGAAAAAGAAAGGAAATAGGTCAATCGTAAGCAAATGCACGTGATGACGACAATCACTGCAGCGTAGACGTGGTGTATTATAATACTTACTTTGTAATACAACCGACTGCTCTTGGATCATAGATGTAGCGCGTTTCAAAATATCCCAAAGAATTCGTTCCTTTTGAACTTAGTAAATGTGTCACTGATAACACATCAAGGATTTGTTCTTTTTCAAGCAGAGCATCAATGATATCTTTCTCTGTTTTAGGTTCCTAAAACGTAAAATAGTGAAACATTAAAATATAAATAACCGGTAAAAATAGGTAATGAAAACGAATTCATCTGGGTAAAGACACCAGAGTCGTTGAGGCTTTTGGTCTGATCTCGACGCATGTAAGCCGAATCACATTACACGCTTTCTTACTTAATCACATCACATTATCAAATTATCTCATAGTTTCACATATTCTAATTTCATATATTATCGTCAATTGTTATACAGAGTACTTTATCATATATTATTATACGCTACAATATATTATCACGTATTCCAATACAAGATACTAGCATACATTAACACGTATTCCAATACAAGATACTAGCATACATTAACACGTATTCCAATGTAAGATACTAGCATACATTAACACGTAATAACACATTTCCTTTAACCAAAAAATAAACTTACTTTGTCTTTTAACAGCGGTGTCCTTAGCATCGACGGGTAGTTTGCAGGGAAACCATATTCTTCATACTGCAGGAAATTGACGGCGGCATGCGTCACGCTGCAGGTGAAGATAGTTACGGCTAGAATCCATTTTAATTCTTCCTTTGAAGACACGTGACCATTACCATCTTTCATTGGTAAACCCTTTGAAAGATAATAGAAAATATTTCTTATTCAACTACTTTGTATGAAACCAACAGATTTAGGAAACTTCTGTGTGTGTGTGTGTGTGTGTGTGTGTTTGTCCCCACTTCATTTGATAAACGGTGTTGGCTTGTTTAGATCCTCGTAAACAAGCAGTTCATAAAAAAAGACCAACAGAAGCGGCATCAGATTAAAAGCAAATACTGCAGTCGATTTGTTCGACGACACTCTGCTCCAGCATAGCCGCAGTTCAGAGACTGAAACAAGTAAACAATTAAACCAAGTGAGTTTTTCTAGTTGTTCCTAGTAAAACACGATACAGCAAGATTAGTAACACACTTTCGCCGACGACGGTATTTAGGCTTTGCCAAGTTTTTATGTTCTCCTGGGTGTTTAAAATAAAGACCACCATTTGATATTTGTTTAGACATTAAGAGAAGATGGAGGAAAAGTGTATCAGATGTCTGTTTAGATGTTAGTGCTGAAAGCGTTTAAATCTATGGAGTCTGAGGAATGTGGGAGATATACAAGACAGAGATAGATAGAGACATACAGAAATATGTATGTATGTATGTATGTATGTATGTATGTATGTATGTATGTATGTATGTACGTATGTATGTATGTATGTACGTATGTATGTACGTATGTATGTATATAGTTATCTAGCTAACTAGCAAGCGAGCTAGCTAGCTTGATAGATAGGAGACAGAGAGAGTGTTACATAGTGCATCCAGTAAATTAATTAAACTTTTAGACATTGCAACAATCCAGTCGGCGTTGCAATCTCTTTACTGCAAGTATTGCGCATGGATGACTATGTCCTGTCTCATAATAGTCACATCATGCTACATAAGTCTCCAATTTTATTTACACACGCTATAGGAATATATATTTAATGCGCTTGGCGATCAGTCGCAAAGTGAGCAGCGAAGGATCTGGAAGTACAACGATTTTGTGTGCAGTTGTGTCTCAGACAAGGAAGCACTTTTACAGAAATATTTCTAATGCTACAACTGACCTAAGGGGAGGGTTGATTGAATCACTTGGTTTTGGTAATGGAAGACTGAGGACCATAGATGAAATGAAAACCATTGATTGTGGAATCTAGAAGATATCGGCTAAAATACAAGAACAACAACAACAGTCTTCAATAATTATTAATATCAAATACCTGTAAGCCACCATCTTCGTGTGATACGGCCATACTTTTTATCCAGTCTTGTATCTCCCAGTCATCACTAATATCGTTTTCATTAACTGAAATTATAATTAACAAAAAAGACCAAAAAATCAACTGTAGAAAGGATGAAAAGTAAAGTCAACGGAATTTGAACTCAAATATAAATACGGACGAAATGGTGTTAAGAATTTTGGCCGGTGTGCTGACGAGTCTGCCAGTCTGCTCCATAACGATATAACGAACATAGACTCGAACAAAGACACAGCCATATTCAATAAGATTATCACTGACACACATGTGTGGGCGAGTGTGTGCGTGTTTATAGCTTGAGTTTGTGCATATTATCTCTCTACTTAATTCCACTGACATAATATTACTAAATATCTCCAATCATTCTGTTTTGTCGAACGGTTTTGATTCTTCCTCACTTGCCCATTTCTCTTTAATGTAACATAATATATAAAAAAGATAACCAAATCGATATAATTACCATAGTAGATATCTATATAGCTGGATACATACTTATATATTGAGTTGTACAATGCAAGCGAATCATCTCTGAAGTAGTATTTGGGTAAAACATTCGGGTCATCAACCTGAAATCAGAGACCAAGGGTAATATTTACGCGGGCAAATTGAAACGTATCACAAAAAATAACAGTGCCAATAGAACCGGTCGATAGCAATGGAAGCGGTGTTTTAATCTACATCTAAAGCTATGTTCATAGGTAAGATTTGGTTGTGAGAAATTCGTTATCAGTAGAGATCCAAATAATTAATTACAGTATAAATTGCATGAATATTTACAAACATATACAAACATATACAGAACAGCTCCATGGTTGCTCGCCTTGCTAGAAGCAGCAACCCACTACTTCCAGATATACATCGTTTGTTCATAAAAATAGGATTAGTTGATGAGTACAGCTTATTTGATGTAGCGCTCTAGTTTTGAAAATGAAACACCATGGATAAAGGATAGGAAAAGGCAATCACTGTAACATGTCTGATTAAAGATCTGCGTGATAGGGGTTGCTTTGATTTAAACACCAAAACATCAAAAGCTCGATGTGATGAGAGGTACAAAAACCATACAAGGACGCATTCGATGGACTTTTAGATTCTTCTCATTAGAATGAATAATTACGGCAAGAATACCGTGGGCCTCCCCACTCTATAAAGGTTAACCTGAGTCTAAAGAAACAAAATAAACAACACGAAAATTACTTACTTTTCGGTTTGCGAAATCATTAGCAGGAATTCCATCTCGATAAAAATCCCATCGTTGTACGCTTAAAAAAGAAAAATACAGATATTACCATTATTTAAAAGCAAAAACTGTTTCTGTGATATTTTTGAAATTGTGTGTATATATATATATATATATATATGTAGAATATTGCATTTGCGTAGGCTATCTACAAAATAATTTAACAAACCAAAAAAGTAGTTCACGTACAGTAAATTGTACTTGAGCTCAGATCGATGCACAGTGCATTATTCAGACGATGTCTTGAAGATATCTTACCTTTTGTGAAACAGCTCAACCAATCCACCTGATTCTATTGTCATTGTTTTGTCGACCCAACCTCCGGGTGATGCAAGTCTTTCAAATGCAAGTCTATAAACAGATTAAGCAAATTCAAAATGCTTTGTGGATAAATAGAAGTATTTACACATAGACACATATAAACAGATGTAGTTTACACATCTCATTCGTTATTTTTATTAACATGTTCCTAATTTGAAATCCGTAGACACTCTACGGCTTCATCGATGTTGTACACTCCACAATTAGACATAACAGAATCCATTTCGAGATATTTGTTCTGTGTCTCTTGAAATACTTTCACGAAATTTCTATCTCTCTCTTTCTCTCGTTCTACCATTCTCGGCACTCGCCATGATAGATCGCTAACCACTAAACCTTTTTTTTTGTTTTCTCTCTCTGCTTAATTCTGTGTTCCTTTCTGTCGAAGAGCGTAGGCTCGAAACGTAAAAGACTTTCTCACTTCTCGAGCGTTAAAGTAATACATCTGTTTATTGTTCACACACCCGTCTTCGTCTTTTGATTTTTTTTGTAAATTCTCACCCCCACTCTCTCTCTCTCTCTCTCTCTCTCTCTCTCTCTCTCTCTCTCTCTCTCTCTCTCTATATATATATATATATATATATATATATGTAGATAAAGATATAGATATAGATATATGTATGTATGTGTATGTGCGTAAGTATGTGTGTGTGTGTGCGTGCGTTATATATATACACACACACAAAGTTTGTGTTTGTATCTGTGTATATCCTTCTGCACTTCATATTCTTTCGAATGTATCCATTTCCGGTTCTCCTCTGCCGCGACAATGCTCAATCTGGTTTTTATTATACATTTACATACCTCTTGAAAGGCTTTTAGAAACCTTTTATTAAACTTATGTATATGAATATACACTCGCGTAACAGGCGTTAAACGTATACTTGAGTTACAGGAGTCACACTTACATAACAGGAGTTACATTTTCATAAAAAAATATACACTGTACAACAGGAGTTAACCTTATCTAAAATGTATACTTGAAAAGAACGGCTCACTTTTTGTTGCTGAAGAAATCAAAACTAAAAATTATAGAAGCTGTCTCTTGCTATTTCAAAGACAAAAGAAAAAAATAAATAAATAAAAGGAACTTACTTGTTGATGGCCAAAAGGAAAAGAGTGTGAGGAGCCAAAAGCTTGTAGACTGGATGTGACACAGACATATTCCTGTGCAGTGCAAGAACAACCACTTCCATCAGTAAATGAGTTAAACCTACAATAAATAAATATATATATATCTTTATATGATTGAATGTGTGCATATATATATATATATATATACTGAGTATTCTTGAAATAAATTATAATGTATCTCTAATCTTCGAGTTCACAGAAATTTCGAATTCTAGACTTTATACATCGCTCAGTTTGATATCTTCCGGTTTTCTTATTCTTTTATTTATTAGACCTCATCACAATTCTTCCAAAATGGACTCAGAACGTAGCAACAGACGAGGCGCTTAGCAGCATTTCATCCGGTGTGCTAACGATTCTGCCAGCTCGTTATGATAATAATAATAATGATAATGATAATAATACCTAGGTGCATAACAGATTGATGGTAACTGGAATCAGCCAGATTAAACCACATTTTTGCAAGAGTCCAAACGCCCCAGTCATCAGTAGGAAGGAAGACCTAAATGATAAGAAAAATTGCAATACGTCATTAGTCAATTATATGGACAGCTACAAAAAGCCACGTACACACATTTACATACATTCGAGCACACACACACATACACGCCATTACTCAGGCTAATCAATAGATATTAATAAGTTAAATTGTAAACACGTTACTCTACATTATGTGGATGTATGTAGAACATTTTAAACACAGGCACACGGGATTTTCAGTGATTAAACAAAGTAATTTGAAGCTTCATATCCATATTAAACCTCAAATAATCATCAAATTATAGACACGTAACCGTTTACATTATTTACATTATTTACATTTGACGGATATTTGTCCTTATCTTGTTTGTTGTTAACACAACGTTTCGGCTGATATACCCTCCAGCCTTCATCAGGTGTCTTGGAGAAATTTCGAACCTGGGTTAATTTTCGATGTTATTATTATTATTATTATTATTATTATTATTATTATTATTATTATTATTATTATTATTATCATCATCATCATCATCATCATCATTATTATTATTATTATTATTATTATTATTATTATTATTATTATTATTATTATTATTATTATTATTATTATTATTATTATTATTCAGGTCACTGGGCATATGGCGTAGTAGTTAAGAGCGCGGGCTACTAACCCCAAGATTTCGAGTTCGATTCCAAGCGTGACCTGAATAATACCTGAATAAAAGGGTTTCAATCAAAGAAATTTTAATTCTATTATTCTGTAAAATAATATTTAATTAGTTTAAATGTACACAAATGCATAAAAATAATTTTTAATTCCATTAGACATTCTAAAATACTATTAAATTTCATTCAACTTTAAAAAAAGGTAAAATCGGATAGAACTTATGGGATGACCTGATAAAAGAAAAGAAAAAGGAAATTTTAGTGAAACAAAATTTTTATTGAAATACTTACAGGATTATCTGGTCCCTTCTGTTGTTGCAATTGTATTGCAATTGGTACCAAATTGTTTTCCGAATTTAGCATAAATAATGCTATGGGAGCACAAAGCTGAAATATATATATAGATATATACAATGTTTAAGATGTTTATCAGTAAAGTAAATGGTGCGTATATAACTGGATATGTCTTCGATTTCATTCCATAGTTAAAAGTTTACAATCGTTGATCATAGTAGTAATATTATAGAGATGAAAGTAAAATGGATTACATATTCGAAGACAGGCTTTGTTAGTTCTACCACGCCACGGCATTTGGAAGTAATATGATTCTATGTGGTATGAGTAAATGCTAGGTTGTCGTCTGTAATGCCTCTGGGATAAGAGATGTTTTTCTTTGAAGTTCTCGAGAAAGAATTGAGTGCGTGTGGCAATTTGAAATTATTCGAAATTGTGTCAGGACTACTGATTATGTGGAATCCTTTGTGAAACAGAAGTCACTTGACTGATTCGGTCTTAAATATTTATTTATTTCCCTAACACTGCCCATAATTTGTAGTATCTCCCTTGTTACTCGCTTTCCAGTCATGCTCTGGTGTTTTCTCGGCAGCTTTGACGAAAGAATTTGTTAATGCCGTCGCTATGTTGCTCGTTGTCGCAAGCGAAGTTCAGGGAATGATCGTATTTTGGACTTACGATGCGTCACGACCCATTGCCCAAAGCCACGCTGACAGGAAGTGTGGAGCAAAAGATCGTCAAATACGTTTATGTTCTGACACTGTCAAAGAATTGACCGGAAACTGGTGCCTGGCTGATTGTTTGCAGCACACCGGAAAGAACTGGAAACTGTGGGAAGATTCCCACTTGGACCCAAAGAGGGTGCATGACTGACTGTTTGCATGCAGCACACCGGAAAGAACTGGAAACTGTGGGAAGATTCCCACTTGGACCCAAAGAGGGTGCATGACTGATTTAGAGATTATACTCCTTATTCGAATGGAATCTATTGATGTTTTGGTTTGTTTCTTTGAATTAGCGAGGCAGACCGTCATCAATGTAATCATATTCCATAGTTTATCAATCATTTCTAACCTGTTCCACATAACACAGAAAACATGAATTGCAGTAACCTGGCAATACTGATAAACTGAGTCAAAATGTAATGCTGTTTACAACCGTCAGTCTGAAGGAATTAGAAGCAAAGAAATGTATTATTGCCATATGTCAGATTAACCCGATGGAGAAAAACAAACAAAAAAACAAAACAAACAAAACCATTATTTTCATTGTTAACGTTTACTCTAAGTTTTCAGTTGTCCCACAGCGGCGGTGTGTCTGCTTTTAGATATGTTTACTTTTTGTGCTTACAATAAACGTTTTGTTCTGTTTAAACCAAGCGTAGATGATGGCTAACGTTACACACACACACACACACACACACACACACACACACACACACACACACACACACACACACACA
>NC_069000.1:1893068-1895147 GCF_001194135.2 Octopus bimaculoides
ATATATATATATATACACAACATACACTTACGTCAAATCCTTCTTTGTGACCAATGCCTTCCAAAATTTCGAAGTCTGCGTAAAATAGTCGTTTCTCTTGGATTAATCCTTCCAATGTTTCTCCTTTCAGAACTGGTTTCATCATTTCCTCATCCACTCCAAGTCTTCAAGCAGCAAGAAATAAAATAAGAAAAAAGAGAATCATTGGAAATTATTGGTTGTCTGCATTGGCAAAAATATTTTATGAATTTTGTAAATTTTACATAAACTTACGTTTTAGGGAGAAGGGAACTCTCACTATTAGCGCAAAGTACTTTTGTTGCAATAATAAAAAAACGAAAATGATTTTTTTCTCTCCACAACACATGAATTTATCTAAGTTTAGAAATTAACAAGAATCAATAAATATCTGAAAGCAAAATTTGAAAACACATATTTTTGTGTCATCTGAAATACTCTACGGACTTCTGTGTTGCTTAACGATTCACAAATATTTAACTTTTCTGGAGCCCTAGAAGTCATAAGCCCTATTACCTAGTTTCGCTGGCGCATAAGTAACCGGAATTACAACATCATCCGTAAATGGGATACCGGTCCGTTGCAGGTTGAAAGGCTAGCAATTCTAAGGAGAGAGAACATGTCGACTGCTACTTAATGTTATTGGCCCCGAAGGGATGAATAGCAAGGTTGACCTTGGTGAGATTTGAACTGAGAACGTAAAGAGCCGGAAGAAACGATCCTGCCGTTTCGCCACATTAAATATTTAACTCAATCCTGTTTAAATATGAAATAGGCAAATATTAACTTACTTTGAAGGGATTTCTTCACACAATTTTATTGATTTGGGGTTACAACCGTTTAGTCGTTGATATCCAAACCATGTGTCTTCGTTCCAATATGAACAAACCTATGATGGATAACATAAATAAACTTAAGCATTTATTTCTAATACAGGCACAAGGCCTCCAAGCATTGTTCGTGCGAGTAGAAGTTACCGTTAATTAACGTCAAACCACAGAAGCTGATTAGCATAAATTTGAACGATTCGGAGGAATGAAAGATAATGTTGACTTTAGTAGTATTGGTAGTAAACAATGTAAGGCATTTTGTGCGACGCACTAGGAAGCCTATGTATATGCTCAACTTGCAAGAATTAACTTTCAAATGCCCTTCAGATCAATCCTTACAGTCTTTAAGAATATGTTAACAAAACTATGTTGGAAAATATAGTAAAAGATACATGATATATTAGTGAAATTGACCGAATGGTCATAAATGGAAAACATTTGAAAAACTGTCTGTCAAATGTTGGTCAATCGGAACTTTCGTTTCCTCATAACCACTATAGTACATCAGCTAAGATGGCCGCTGTCCCCTTCCGGATGTTTTGTTTGAGTTCTAAAGCCGTGCTTGTTTTCTCAACATACACTATTTCCTTCAAGTAACTGTAAGAAATTTTCCGGTAGAGTTAGATCCAGAGTGATCCTGACAGCCAATGGATATGATCAAATCAGGACATGAAGTGTCCAAGTAGTTGCCGACAGCTTTCCATTGGGAGTCATGCCGTGGGACTCGTGACACCATCTTGTGGCATCAAAATTGTGTAAGATCAAGTCGCTACAATGTGTCCAACTATTATGGGACACATTTCATTAAAAATTAATAAAAATGGAAACTAACAGGTTTACGGTGCTCACCTTCGGTTTCGTTATACATTCTTTGCAGTAAATGTTAGTTAGGTCATCTAGCTTCTTCCAGGTATCAGTTGTGATTCCAGTAAACCAATTTTTCAGAATCCCTTCCCACTTGGTTATTAACAGGTGCCTCTGAAGTGAAAGGTTTCGTTGTGATTAAGATGCAAAAGGTAACGTATACCTGGGCGTAAAGGAAAATAACCGATTCGGAAGATATGTTCGTTCGACGCTTCATGCAATCTTCCGACATCCTCTAGACACACAGGTCTCCCATCACATTATAGAATCACACACACAGAGGCACACAGACACAGACACACACGCACACGCACGCATGCACACGCACGCACGCACGCAACCCTACACCAACACCCACCCACCGCCG
>NC_069000.1:1895612-1899413 GCF_001194135.2 Octopus bimaculoides
AGTAGAAAAAGATTATCAACATTGATTAGATTATTTAACTCATTATAATAAATTATGTTAATGGCGGTTGATTGGGAGGATCAGTGAAGTGACCGTCAATTTGATCTTGAGCCTTTTTATATTCCGAGTTCAAGTCCTCCAAGGATACCTGGGGAGAGATCGATAATATAAAGCAGCAGTCAATACTGATGCCGCTGTGATCACTTGAATCATTCGCAGACCCTCGATAAAAATGTGTGATCTCACGTTGATGGCTGGCAATCTTCTGATTGATTACAACTGGACATGGCTACAATTATCAGGGAGAGGCAGAGGTTGTATGAATTAAAATGTTATAGTTCTCTCCCTTGCATATCTTTACGATAATTGGTCATTACCGTTCATGATTATTTCCTTTACATCATGAACGCAATTCCAATTGTTTGAATATTCTTTTGTATTTGTCTGATTTTCCGTTTCTTTTGATGATTCTCCGTCACTTACGACTATGAACAATCAAATGTTCAGTCAACTGACCAACCAACTCGTTAACTTAACGTATACGTGGTTAAATGTAACAATGAAGGACCTTTGAATTACAGGTATAATCCATCCGATGGTTGTTCACACATGTCTTAATTTTCCGTTGCAAGGAAGTAAAAGAGTTGAATTAATTTTTTGGATTGAATTTTCTTCCCTGAAATCTTTTTGCTATCTATTTTACTGATACAGATTTTACTTGCAGATTATACAAGATTAAAGTCGTGTTTTCTGTACTGACTTCGCTACCTTTTGCTAATTTTTCTTTGATTTTTGTTACCCTTCGTTCTTTGAATTGCGAAAACATCTAGAGAAGAATATAGATTGTACTTGAACATACTAAAAATATACTCACCTTGGCAGGAGATCCATCCTGATGTTTTAACTTGTATATCTCTCGTTTGTACTTGATTTCGTTTTCTCGTTGCTCTTTATCCGGATCATTCTGTGGTAAGAATGTATCCCAAGGATAAAGAGTATAATGGATGGATGGCCTTATCCAACGGAAAACAGGAAACGTTACGCTCTTTCTAGTAAACCCACGTACCAATTCCAGTGTTTGTATGAACCAAGTTGAAGATGTTAATTCGACCGTGGGCTTTTCGGTCCAGAGTTCAATTTTTTTCACTTCTGTAAACGATTCCGGGAGTTGAATATCAAAAGTGTCGAGGGCCCCGATTTTAAAATCATTTTTCCAGAAGTTGTCCACAAGGATCTTCTCACTGCTGTTATCCGAAGTATCGTATAATATAACATAGACGCTAGCATCAGTTGCTGCTCCTTTCTGGTCACCAGTTCGAATCCGGAGTGTGACGTTATGGCTTGATTGCATAAGACTCATTTCTGTTTATATGGAAATAGAGAATGAATAACTCAAATATATTATTATAGTTGGGCCAAAAGCAGTTTCCGATTTAGTATACATATATACATACATACATACATGCATGCATGCATGCATGCATACGTAAACACACACACACACACACACACATGTATGTATGTATGTATGTATGTATGTATGTATGTATGTGTGTGTTTTTTTCAAGATATCCTTGGCCTGAAGAGTAGCCTGTGGTATACACCCCGCTTGGACATTCACCATTTCTGAGGTTCCGCTCGCTATGAAACATATTTAGCCCGGATCTTATCTACTCCATTCCTTAACTCTTGTATTCTTATTCGCACACCCGGCAACGCTGGGTCGCCTACCGTGAAATATAAAAAGAACTTTTTTCAGTTTATCGCACTTCGATACGAAAGAAATCCACAACCTTCCGTCTCAATAAACCACTATTGTCCTTGAAAGTTGTTTTGTCGATTTACTACGTATTGCTTGAAGCTAACCTTCTTCCTACACCTCGATTCCTGAATCTCATATATATAAATATATATATATATATATACGTACACACACAAGTAGGCACATAAATGCAAAAGAAGGCGGTAAAAATAATACTCGAATACCCAAGAAGAGTTATATGCTTTTATGAATGCTGCAAAATCTTTACAAAACGTTCGTCGGGAACGTGAAACTCCGAGTAACAGTTTTATGATAAAAAAGAAAACAATGAAATAATATATATTTTCTGCCTTCAATCGTATTTGAAACCACGTACTATGTTTATGAAAATATGATTTAATTTTAAATGAGGAATTTTAATAACGTATTTCACACTCAGACGGCCCCTAAATATTCTTGATCTAACAACACTGTGGGTGTCAGAGTAATTGTTTGGTATGTCTATGCTATGTTTACTAGAGAAGATGTCTTGTAGAAGATGATGCTGATTGGAATGGCAGTTGGAAGAAGATGTAGGCTTGCATTTTTCAAGTAAGATGGGAAAAATCTTTGCAATCATTTTCCGAGCTTGTTAATCATGCAGTCCTCCTCAACTTGACACGATTGCCAAGACAGAGCGAGAGAGAGAGAGAGAGAGAGAGAGAGGGGTAAGAGAGAGAAGAGATACAGAGAGGGAGACAGAGAAAGAGAAAGAACGACAGAGAGAGCCACCTAGGGTTTGCATTTCCCATATACAATTAGGAGCTGGCCGTCACTGAGAATAATACGCAATCCATGGCTGGCAGACTTGTGCGTACATATAAGCACACACGCAAGAACTTATAGCGGCAGTGATATGCAAAGGGATAACTAGATTGGTACATAGATGTATAGGAAGAGAGATAGATAGAAAGGCTGAGATTCAGACGCACAAATAAATATACAGATAAATAGAGTTTTTGATAGATTAATGGGAACACAGATGGGCAAATATAGAGGTAGATAGATACATTAATAGAGAGTTACAGGGATAAGTAAATAAATAGATAGAACGTTACACAGATGGAGAAATAGAGAGATAGTTATGCAGATTATTAGACAGATACATAGATAGATAGAAAGAAGAAGAGACAAATAGATAGATTAATAGATATATAGACACATATACACAAGCATACGTAGAGATACATATTGCATTATTTGATTGTTACATTTGGTAATACAAATAATCTTTTCTACTCCAGACACAAGGTCCGAAATTTTGGGGAAAGGGGTCAGTCGATTAGATCTACCCCAGTACGCAACTGGTACTTAATTTATCGACCCCGAAATGATGAATTTGAACTCAGAACCGTAAAGACAGACGAAATACCGCTAAGCATTTCGCCTGGCGTGCTAACGGCTCTGCCAGCTCGCTGCCTTAAAAATAAAAAAAACACTTCAAGGCGTGATTCCAGCATGGCCACGGTCCTTTGATAATACAAATAATGACATAAAAAAGGTCTTATATTTACCTGTTGTACTGATGTGCGTTAAACAATAGAATTCCTTCCTTATTCGAAAGCAAATCTTTATGTTGAGGCAAACAATTACAAGCGATCTGGTTGGGCGAGGTGAGAGTTTTCTTTACAAACGAATAAAATAAGGATTAATTTGAAGAAAGAAAAAATAGAGAAAGTGGGAGTAAAATAATTGAGTATGTATGTGTGTATGAGTGTGTGCGTGTGTGTATGTGCGTATGTGTGCGCGTGATATGTAATGTTAACAGAATTACGTATAACAAAACAAGTTTCCTTTCTTTTACTTCCTTGTCTGAAAACTGCAAACAGATGTTTATTCCGCTAGATCTGCTCAGCTGAGATGTTTGCAGACTGAGGGCGCACAATGACCTTGATTTACACACGGTCAAATATATATATGTATATATGTGTGTGTGTGTGTTTCTGTGTATACATATACATACATATATATATATATATATATATATATATATATATATA
>NC_069000.1:1899951-1918300 GCF_001194135.2 Octopus bimaculoides
TATACTTCACAATTGCTTGAACCCCCACCTCCTGGCACTCAGTACATAGCAGCACGCACTATTACTTGGAATCCATTACCATACACACACACAAACACACACACAGATACACACACGCACACTCACACACATACACTCTCTCTCACACTCTCTCTCACACTCTCTCTCACACTCTCTCTCACACTCTCTCTCACTCACATTCACGCACGCACACGCAAGCACAATATGACATACATACGCATAACCACAGCCCTCCACCCAAAAAAGCTGTCACTCGTCTCTTCGTACACACTCACTAAAGTAAACACACACACCCACTTACAAGTATACACATACACGCGTACACCGACAAACAGACAGACAGACTCACACTGGCACAAATAAAAGATAGGCAGAAAGACACATGCTCCGTCACATTTATACACAATAATCACACGCACACACCATCCCGAAGGAATAATATACACATATATATTACATATATACATTCACACATGCATATATACATACATTACATATATACGTAGGTGCACACATGTATTGTATGCATACATATATATACAAACATACATACCTACATTACAGACATTGCATATATGGTACATACACAAGAGGGGTGTTGAGAAGTTCCTGACTGTAAGGGAATCGCGAAAAGCCTGTCGGAGGCCCAACCATCCGAGTTCTTTTTATAGGGTTTAGAAAAACTAAAGGACCGTTGCAATAAGTGTGTCTGTCTGTGGAAAGTATGTTGAATAAAATCATAATTAACTGATTCTCCTGTATTTTCTTTTGCCCAAAGCCAGGAACATTTCACGACCCCCTCGTGTGTGTGTGTGTGTGTGTGCATATATATATATGTACACACTCACACACACATATATAGATAAACACATACACACACACATATATTTCGTCCGTCTTCCTTTCCTCTTGGACTTTCTTCCGTCTCCTGTTTCTGACGAAGAGCCATGCTCGAAACGTAAAACTACCTTTCGTTCTTTCCTTGAGCGTCTGCTGATACTTTGCATGTACCACATCCTCGTGTTGTTGTTTTTTTCTTGTTGCGTTTGTTCTTCATCTTTTTGAGATTTACGATATATATATATATATATATATATATATATATATATATTTATATGCATGTATACATATATGTACATAATTACATATATATGTATAAACATATGCATATATGTGTACAGGACGTCATAAAACGTAAACAACTTGAAACACGAAATACGTGCTGTATATATATATATATATATGCGTATGTATATACAGGGGTTGGACAAAATAATGGAAACACCTAGCATCATAGCATCATTGTGAAATATCTATAAAACCGCCAAAAGCTTGTTTTATTTTTATGTAAAAGAGTCGTATGAAATTTAGATACTTACTATCAGGTGAGCGCAAGTGTGTACGTACACACACACATACACACACACACACACACACACACATACACACACACATATATATATACACACATACGCATATCCACACACACGCACACTCACGCGCACACACGTACACACATATATACAGATACACACTCATGCATGCACACTAGCACGTGCGTGTGTACGCGCGCACGTGTGAGTGTGTGTGCTCGCGCGAGCCTATGTATGTATGTATGTATGTATGTATGTATATCCTGGTTGTTGATAATTTTCTCCGGATCCCACATATATACATACGTTATGCCTGAAAATATAATGGAGTCGTTTCACCTGTTGCTTCATTAATAATAAAATCAGGTGAACATGGAGAAATAGCGACGGCAGAAAATACTTACATAATAGAAGTAAGTGGAAAACAAAGGTAAAGAGGTGAGAAGTCCACGGCTGGAAAGCCGTCTTGTGGGAACTGACATGTGGTAACAACACCACAAGAGACGCAAAATTTTACTTTGAATCTGATTTTTTTTCTTACTTTCTGCTGCCAACTGTTATTTTCACCTGATAAAAAAAGGAAGAAAAAACAAAACGAACGGAAGGTCTCTCCTTTTCTTCCTGTCTATGTCACCATTTTCTCTATTCTCCCTGTCTATCTTTCTCTCTCTCTCTCTCTCTCTCTATATATATATATATATATATATACACACACACATATATATATACTTATATCACAGGTACTTATTTATATTATTTTGACAGGAAAAGGCAAACTCGACATCAGCGGACTTTGAACGCAGAACGTAAAGTTGGACGAAATGCCGCTAAGCATTTTGTCCGGTGCGGAAACGATTCTGCCAGCTCGCTACCTGATATATTTTAGCTAATATTGTATTTATACACAGACGTGCCTGTCAGCCATATGGATTTATGGCTGCAATAAGATCCTTTTTCACCGTTTTTATTTCTTATAATTACCGAAAACCAGGTTATGGCTAGGAATTTGTTTTCTGCTTATTATATTATCCATCTGTTATTATATAAATTATTTCTGTTATTCTCTCGTTAAGAATAATTAATTGATTATGGAATTCTTGTAATTACTATAATTCATGTTAGAGTCTCATTTTTGTTGTTATTATATCCTGGTTGGTGGTAATTTTCTCCGGATTCGACGAATTTCAACTTTTACGAGCACAAACTGTTGTTGTTGCTGTTGTTGTTACTTGGATCGAACTTTCCAACTCGGGTAACTTCCTAACTACGATAAAACATATTCTCTTGTTCTTTTAGACACATACGCAGATTGTCTCTTTCTTTTTCTGTCCGTCTCTCTGTCTCTCTCTCTGTCTGTCTCTGTCTCTCTCTCTCTCCCTCTCTCCATTTCTCTCAAGAGTTTAGCAGCGCCATCTCTAGACGAGCAGTTATTCTGTGCTGACAAAGAAAAATAACCCAGAAACTGCGGTACGCAGATATTGCTTTGTGCTGAGTGGAGACGCTAAACTCCCTTGTTCGAAAATATAAGGACACAGATAGTGTGTCATATAGCCACCTGGAGACGATGTTTCCTGGGGCTAAATAACAATAACATTCGTCCTAACCAGGACTGCCATATTATGTTGGCAAATAATCATATCTCAAATCATGATGGTAAATTTAAAGATAGCCTATGAGAGTTATAAAAATTATTAGCAAAATTAATGTACTCATTAATGTACTATTTCTGAGTGGCTTTAACACACGCAGTACCATCCAACCCGGAGGCAGGCCTATTCCTCTCAGGAATGTCACCGAATGAACAAAGACAAACAAAATCCCTGTTTGACCTTCTTCTTCGTAGAACAAATACTACCCCTCCACACAGCCAGCGGCAATAACATTTGATATCACTACTTCATAATTAACACGAAACTCACTCATCATGTGAACGGGATGCTGCCTATTTTCTTCCACCATGTTCTTGCAGAACTTACAATATATTTAGCGATAGGAGGTTATAGATAAACCTCTTACAAGAAACAATCGACCTGTGTCGAGCTCGAACTTCCAAAGCGCTGACTGGAAATCGAGTGAAAATAGATTGTCAAACATAACTGATTCGAAAGTTGCTCTCTGAAAAACAATGTCGTATAAACCAAGCAATTAAGGTCAGTAATGCTAGCCATATGTATTAAAGTTGTTTCAGAAAGGAATGTGAAAATACATAAAAATATCATTCCCAAAGAGAGAAAAATTCTTATGAAGCGACAAAGAAGGATCAAATTGCCGAAATACACAACTCTAGGACAAAATGTCTATGAATATATGCAATAAATAGGGAAACCGCTAAAGCTATTATTTTATAGAATAACCTATATAATAACATTTTCAGCAAACCACAACAATATGAGTTGTAAGGTAACTATTGAGTTTTTATATACTTTATTCAAATCGGCATAGAATAGCAAAATATAGAAACACCTCAATTAAACTATCGGCAACCTTCTGCCGGAAAACATCAACACATCACCAGTGTTTTCCGTAACTAATCATCTAAATGATCGCTTCTGTCTGATGATCAATAATGTGAAACACAGAATAGTAATTTGTGAAGTTTTTTAGAAGCGAAGTTTTTAATATAGTATATTGTAGCATAATGATATATAATATAATATAATATAATATAATATAATATAATATGTATACACACACACACACGCACACACACATATTTAAATGCTGATAGCATTAGGAATGTTGACAGGGTCCAAGACTTCGTAAGGTTTATCTAAGGTCCTATTTCTTCTTCTAATTCCGTCACTAATTCTTTTCAAGTCTGACCGGAAACTAAAATAGAAAAAGAGAGAACGAGAAGAAAAAAAAGAAATAAGAAAAATATAACGAGATATTAATGCAGATTAAATTCTGTCTGTTTTCCAGAACACATTTAGTAATACTACCACTGAGACCTTGTCACTTTTTCATCTTAACGTTGCCAGTTAAGAATGAAATGTACCAAGATTTTATCACGTGCTTCTTCACCAGTTTTGGTTCAGTCTCAGAGATATTATAATTTTCATATTGTTAAATATTCAAACTTAACATTTTTATCAAACTTAATAAAATTATCACATATTCTACTTATCCCGTTTTCACACTCATTCATACAAAGTTACACATTTTAAATATATTATCAAACATTAGCACAAGAACATTTTATATGGTATACATCCTATTGTCATGTATATCAAATGTTATCACATTATCATGTTATATTACGTATTAATCCATATTAAAATATATCACGACATATCACATGTTGCCACGTTATAATACGATTTCTCTTTATCAAATTTATTACATACCATTATCCAATACTTGCAGATATTAACATATAACATCATTTCTTTATTGCATACTATCGTATATTAATCGCATAATACTGCATTGCAGTATATTATCATTGATTATCACATAGTATTACATATTATATGTCATATTAACACATACCATCTCACGTTAACACCATACATTATATGATATTAATAGATAATACTGATCTCACATGTTATGACGTATTATATTAGTACATTTTCACATATATGCTACACAATGTCACATATATATTTCATGCATCTACGGCGGTGAGCTGGCAGAGACGTTAGCACGCCGAGCGAAATGCTTAGCAGTATTCCTTCTGCCTTTACGTTCTGAGTTCAAATTCTGCCAAGGTCAATTTTGCCTTTCATCCTTTCAAGATCGATAAATTAAATGCCAGTTGG
This sequence comes from Octopus bimaculoides, assembly GCF_001194135.2. NCBI lineage: Eukaryota > Metazoa > Mollusca > Cephalopoda > Octopoda > Octopodidae > Octopus > Octopus bimaculoides. The sequence continues at coordinate 1,905,110 of NC_069000.1, forward strand.
GTCGATCTAATCGACTGGCCCCCTCCCCCCAAATTTCGAACCTTGTGCCTAGAGTAGAAAAGATTATTACATGGTATCACATATGATGCTATCACAAATTATGACATCATTTTCACGTTATTAGATGTTTACTCACTTTATCATTATCGTATTATATCACGTTCTCACACCACATCCCATTAACCCATGTTATCACATATTATCTACATTATCAAATTAACGAACACAACATTATGACGTATTGGAGAGCCTCCTAATATCACATGCCTTGTATATTTTTTTTCGTATAATTTAACATTTATACTTACTCTTTGACACAACCAACTGCTTTCGGGTCGTAGATATATTGTGTTTCAAAATTACCCAAGGAATTGGTTGCGCTTTCACTGAGTACGCGAGTCAGTGTTACAATGTTAAAAGTTTCTGCTTTATTGGGGATAGCAGCAATGACATCGTTCTCTGTTTTAGGGTTCTATAGATGTAAAATGGCGGAAATGAAAAGAACAAAGAGGAAAATAAACCATTCTTGTGTAGGTCTACGTCTACATTAACCCACTCATAAGAGATATGTGCAAGAAAAAAGCTGAACTTTTAAAACTGTTTCCAACAAGTCATTTCAGTGTTCTCACGACTACAATGTTGTGTGTCAGTGACCTTGATCTTCGGTTTAACAACATCTCCACCACATCATTTCGTCATAGATCTACATGTCGTAGAGTGAACGTATATTTAACGTACTTGGTTACTTTCAATTGATAAAATGGTTGGAAACGAACTTATTTGCTTGAACTTCTCTTTAAGATTTTACACAGCAGATATTTCTTTTGTTGCATTATCCCTAATGCTGCAATACATTAATCATACGTTATTACATGTTATCAAATGTTGTCGGAGATTCCTGCAATATGACATATTATCTCACAATGTTATAAATTAATACATGATCATTATCACATATTGCATACTTCATTATCGCATACTAGCACACATTAACAAGCTATATAAAACATTCTATAAAAAAAGAAAAAAACGAAAAATAAACTTACTTTGTCTTTTAACAATGGTGTCCTTAGCGTCATTGGATAATTTGTAGGGAAACCATATTCTTCATACTGCAGGAAATTGGCAGCGGCATGTGTCACGCTGCAGGTGAAGATAGTTATGGCTAGAATCTCTTTTAATTCTTCTTTTGAAGACATGTGACCTTTGCCATCTTTCATTGGTAAACCCTGTAAAAAAGCAACGGACAGAATTTTATATTCAACTCTATTGAAGTGTGAAATCGCGTAGCCTAATGGTCGGGGATGTCTCTTCCCAGATTGAGCGTCCCACTGTGTCTTTGAGAACGGCCCATCATATTACGTTGCTCCAGCTTGCTCAACTGTGAATGTATACCAGTCGATTGCTGCTGCAGCTTTCTCTCCCCTTCTCTCTCTTTCTCTCCCTGCAGTTACCACATCTCCCTTTTTTTGTGGGTCAAGAGGTAGACGGGCTTAGAGTGTCTCTATAGCAGTTGATGATCATTTAAGTGACTAAAACAATTAGCAATAGCATGATGCCTACTACCAGATCAGACCAAACAAAACTAGACTCAATGGCAAGTGAATTCCGAGAACGTACGAAACTATTAGACATCAAAACGAGGAAGCTTTTCCTACGTTGTTCGACCTGCTAAAATTTGCACCCAAATCAACCTCATATCACAGCCTGTGGCAATTTTTCTCAATCTTTTTTGACTTCATAGGACACTGGAGATCAAATACTAAACATTTACTCCTGGATTTTGTAACTAACAGGTTGAACGGTCCAGCGTAGGGGCATTGAGAAAAATAAGGAACCCTAATTTTATACAACTTCATGGACAACAACAGTAACAACAACAACAACAACAACAACCAGTCTCCAATAATTATAAACATCATTTACCTGTAAACCTCCATTCTCGTGTCCTACGGCCATACTTTCTATCCAGTTTTGTATCTCCCAGTCATTAGTTACATCGTCTTCATTAGCTGAATTTGTAATTAAAACGGAAATATGATTAGAAAAAATCCTGTACAAATATCGGATGGTTTCATTTTTGGCAAGAAAAAAACTAAAAGTAAAACAAGCGGTTATTTGTAACAATTTCTCGTTCCTTCAATTTGTTTTCAATTTCTAAATCGATAAAAAGAAAAGAAATGGATTTATCTATTGCTTTTGCGGCGTCACGTGTTCTGTCCCCAACGTAGCAGTAAATTGCTTTGTTCTGCTCCCTATATATCAACGGGACGCTATGTATGCTTAAATATATAGCTTTTATATATATATATACAGCACACACACACACACACACACACACACACACACACATATATATGTGCTATATATATATATATATATATGTGTGTGTGTGTGTGTGTGTGTGTGTGTGTGTGTGTGTGGAGACGCAGTGGCCCAGTGGTTTGGGTAGTGGACTCGCGGTCGTAGGATCGCAGTTTCGATTCCCAGACCGGGCGTTGTGAGTGTTTATTGAACGAAAACCTCTAAAGCACCACGAAGCTTCGGTAGGGTGGCGGCGGCGAGCCCTGCTGTACTCTTTGACTACAACTTTCTTTCTTCCAAACCTATTTATTGTAATATAATAAATATAACATAAAACAGATAAACAAATCGATATAATTACCATAGTAGATATCTATATAGCTGGATACATACTTATATATTGAGTTGTACAATAGAAGTGAATCATCTCTGAAATAGTATTTGGGTAAAACTTTCGGATCATCAACCTGAAGTTAGAAAGCAGAGATATGTTCTCAACTAAACTGAGTTGCGCCAGAGAAACGTGTTGATTATGTTCTTTTCTACTCTAGGCACAAGGCTCGAGATTTTGTTGGGTGGGTGGGGCAGTCGATTGGATCGACCTCAGTACGCAACTGGTACTTAATTTATCGACCCCGAAAGAAAGACCGGCACATTTGAACTCATCGGAATTTGAACTCAGAACGTAACGGCAGACGAAATACCGCTAAGCATTTCGCCCGGCGTGCTAACGTTTCTTATTTCTTTATTGCCCACAAGGGGCTAAACACAGAAGTCTTCTGTCCACGTCACAAACTTGGGCAAATATATTTTTTTAATACAAGACCACACAGTTGTTCACGTATGCAAGTCTCTCATCTCCCGCCACCGATGCCGTCCAAAGGTAAGATAAGGCCGAGAGATGTTGGAACCACAGCTGTCTCAGGTATTGTCCGGATACAAAAACCCAGAAGAGATACTTAAAGCCACTTCGCTCTGGTTCTAGTAATTCCACTTACCTAATCTAAACTAGTAATTCTTTACTAACATCGAAACTATGAACATAAACTTATAGTTGGAAACGCAGGATTTGAAACCAGAACGCCGAGAAATCAACAAAAAGAGAAACGCTTACTTTTCGGTTTTCAAAATCAGTAGCTGGATGTCCATCACTTAAAAAGTTCCATCCCTGTGAACTATACAGATATATATATATATAATAATATCAGGGATAAACTAATATTAGGGAGATTACTGCATGAAACTTGGTAAGAAATTCCCCATCTGATCAGTAACATGTCTACAATATTAAATATTCACAGAATAACCATTAATAAATAATTTGAATGTATAATTTCAGATTTAAATAAATATTCATGATTATAAGGGTGTCTATTTACGCCTGTCGTATCTGTATATATATATATATATATATATATATATATATATATATATATATGTATGTATGTATATGTATAATAAAGACATTACAAATGAGAAAGTCAATACGGATGTATATAAAACGTGTATATCCAAAAGTTAATAAGATATAATAGTAGAAATATATTTACATATACACTTACGCACACACTCAAAAACAAACAGAGGCAGACAAACACATACACACACGCACATACATAACACAGATACATACACACAGACATACTATACACGTACACAGAAAAAAGATGCAGACATACAGAGAGAGAGCCTCCCCATACGCACAGACCTATGCATAGAGTACCAGAAAAAAAGAAGAAGCAGCATCGGAGTGATAGCATGACAGTCCAAGCTCAGACAAACTGGACTCAAATTTCACGTAAGAGTATGCAACTGGGCACTTCCTATTGCTTTTTGAACATACCTATCTGTTCAACCTCATCAATAATACAGTTGACACAGGATAATTTGCGTTTATATCTTACCTTTTATGAATAAGTTCAAACATTCCATCTCGTCCAATCACCATTACATTATCGATCAAACCTCCAGGCGATACTAGTATTTGAAATGCATAACTGGGAAAATAAAATCAGGTGAATCAAAAAATTGAACAATATTGTAAGAAAGGTGCGTCTAAACGCCCAGGTGGTGATAATTATTATATAAAATCAATGTTACCTACCTACCTACCTACATACACACACACACACACACACACACATACACACACACACACACACACACACACGAACGGGCGCAAATATACACATATTTCGTTTACGTGTAGTGATATCAATAACTGATTGTTATAACTCAATATTTATGCTAAATCGTCAGATGAGTTGAGTAATATGAATTATTAAATGGACAAGGGAATAGGAATTACGTAAACAATTATATATTTATGCATGTGTATATACATATCTATCTATCTATCTATCTACCTATCTATCTATCTCTCTCTCTATCTATCTATCTATCTATCTATCTATCTATCTATCTATCCATCTATCTATCTATCTAACTATCTACCTATCTGTAATCACATTTCTATTTCTCCAAGGCCAATTTTGAACTCCTAGATTTTTACATGGTCGTCTATGACTACCATCGTCCCTAGGTATAGCATATAGAGAGAAAGCACGTCAAGGATAACTTCATCTCGTATGTCTTTCATATATTTAAGACACGTAAGATATAATTTGAGCAAGATTTGACTAAGCATTTTAGCACTTTTGCCATCTGATAGATATTTCCTTACTCTTTATAGCAACTGATCTTACCAAACATTTATTCCTACTAAAAAAAATTGTTTCACTAATTTTTATTGTTGGTAAATTGTGAAGAATGCGACTGAAAATTAGAGGTTATCTCTTGCTATTACAAGAGAAGAAAACCCCCAGAAAAAAAAAACAAAAACAAAAACAAAACTCACTCGTTGATGGCTAAAAGGAAAAGTGTGTGAGGTGCCAAAATCTTGTAGACTGGATGCGACACAGATACGTTTCTGTGAAGGGCAAGAACAACCACTTGCATCAATAAATGAGTTAAACCTGCAAAATATATTCGTTGAAAGTTTTTATGAATTTTATTGCTTTGCTGTTGGAGGGGAAGTGTTGTTGTTGTTGTTGTTGTTGAGATATCCGTCGTTTATGCATTTCATTGTTGATGATAGGAACAAGAAAATGTTTTCCTTTTTTTCTTTTTTGCTGTCAACTGATTCACACACACACACACATATATATGCATGTATATATGAGCAATTACGCATATTTCTTGATATGTAAATGTGGATGTCGTAAATATATGCGTAATGGCTCGTCTATTCTTGTATGTGTTAATGTGTACGGTATGAGCGTTTATGTGAATGTGAGATGCCGATTTGTGGATGAATGTATTTAAGTCCCATTCTCTTATGTATGACCTTGCTATAAAAGAAGTTTTCACTCCCATATGGTCAACCACTTTACCAAGGAGATTAACACTAGCTTTCCATTGGAAACATCATTTATATTTATGAGTTATATCCCTCTAACCTGGATATTTACCTAGCTATAAATAAACATGAAAAATAGAACGGTTGGCTCAAGCGAATATCAAATTTCTGTTTTGTTGTTCATGTGACGATAATATTAGAGGTGAGGTGTTATATACAAAACATCAAATGGTGCATCTCGACACACAGAGCTTTAGTCATTCTAGAGCCACTTAATCAAAGATCTCATACGGCATATTGGCAACCAAAAGGTTACTCTTTAGTTTCTCTTTGCACCCGAGCAATGGCTGTGAAACATTTCCTTGTCCACATTCAAGCTGGCTGTACATTAGGACTTTAAGTATTCTTTTGTAATCCATTCTCATCATAAGACCAGCCCCGAGTAGTTATGGTTGCATGACTGAAAGCCAGTGTCGTGTGACACGGTTAAGTTTTCATAAAGATGTTTAAATCAGTGGGGGGTGGGGAATCACGAGATTAAATAACATAATAGAATGTAACAAGAAAAGAAAGCAAATAACCGAGCAAAAGAAATCAGTCAATATTGATTATTGCAGCAACAAAGGGTTGTTAACTGGCAGCATGTTTCAGTTTTATGACGTCTCTACATCTGAGCACAGTTTCCATCATAGCCTCGAGGCAATCATGTGTAAAATTATAAATTGGGTGGACGAAAATTGTGCTGAAGCTTCCGGTTGAAGGAGTATTTTTTTTTGTAGATGGTAAACCTTAAACATCTATCTGGCACTTGGCTGGCTATGGCGGTGTGAACACTGCTACAAGCACGAAAGGCAAAGTCGACCTCGGTGGAATAAACAATAATAATAATAATAATAATAATAATAATAATAATAATAATGATGATGATAATAATAATAATAATAATGATGATGATAATAATGATAATACCTAGGTGCACAACAGATTGATGGTAACTGGAATCAGCCAGGTTATACCACATTTTCGCAAGGGTCCAAACGCCCCAGTCGTCAGTAGGCAGGAAGACCTGAAAGAAAGGAAATATTGTAATAGTTTAATAGGAAAAATGCAGAGAAAGAAATGAAATTAACCAGAAGACATAGAAATATGGCGAGCGAGCAGAGGTCAGTGAAGTGGCTTTGAGAATAAGCATTGGGGAATAGATGGGAACGTGAGAGCTTTATACCATATGACAGAATGGAAATTTGTGTGTGGTTGGGTTGGGCTATCTGGCGCACGATCGTAAGGTCGTGAGTTCAATACCCTGAGGACTACGTTAAGGGTAGTTCAACCAATTGCACTTTAATTTCATGAGAAGGCTGTTCTGTTGATCGTATCAGCTAGGATGCTCGTCGTCGTAACCGACGAAGTGCTCCTAAATATAGAGCAACGTGGAATAAAGTGTCTTGCGGAAGAATACGAAACACAGTCCGGTCCGGGAATCGAACGCACTGGGCTCACAATAATGGGGTAGTGAGTTCGATTCTCGGACCGGGCTGCGTTTTTGTATTCTTGGGCAAGTCACTTTGTTTCACGTTGCTCCAGTTCACTCAGCCGTAAAAATGAGTTGCGACGTCACAGGTGCCAGGCTGTATCGGGCTTTGCCTTTCCTTTGGACATTGTCGGTGGCGCGGAGACGGGAGGCTGGTATGCATGGGCGAAAGCCGGTCTTCCATGAACAACCTTGCCTGGACTTGTGTCTTGGTTGGTAAATACTTGGTTGCAACCCCAAGGACGCTCATGACCGATGGTGGTCTTTACCCATTTTACTTTATATTTGTTTATACCAGACTGAAGAGAGCCAATGGCTATCCGACAGATGAGAGTGAGCGAGGCATAGCCTTCGTTTAGACATCTCTCGAGAGAAATAGCAAAATTTTATCCACCTTACTGCAACGCCGGAGATCTTAGTCTTGCTCGTTTCTTTTTCTCGTCTGTCCCAAACAACATTACCCGGCCTACTATGCTTACATTTGATGATAGTTTGTTGGAAAGGTTTCACTAATGTTCCTTGTGTTGATGCTTCTGGCGTTCAATAACAGGGTAAGGTTATGTACAAAGCTAAAAGTATATCAAAACAAAATATACGTAAAAAACAATTGCATAAGAAAACAACGTATTGCTGAGATACTTACAGGATTGTCTGCCCCTTTCTGCTGTTGCAGTTGTATTGCAATTGGCACCAAATCATCTTCGGAATTCAGCATAAATAACGCAATAGGCGCACATATCTGAAATACATACACACTTTTCATCATAGAAAGTTGCGGTTTCAACAGCATTTACGGTTATCACTACTTTTGTGCTGAAATATTATTCTGGTTTCTGTAACCAACGTGAAGATTCGGTTGGATTTGACAGCACCTTCAACACTTGCAAATATGTCTGAAAGAATATGTTATTCTGGTTATTATAACAAATTCTGAAACTTGGTGAAGGAGGAAGCCTCAGCGGCTCTTTCAATATAATTACAGAAATGCTATTCCAGTCCTTATAACCAGTTTGAAGATAATACTTTTTAAAGTTTTAGCGTCCTTATCGTATTCCTGTTATGCTGCCTTATCAGCGCGTGTGTATGTTTTACTGTTTTCAGTATTGTCAATTCTATGAGTATGTATGTGTCTGTGAGTGTGTGTGTGTGTGTATTTACGCATTTGCTACATATATAGTAATCTGTAGTAAAGGACATTTTACGCCGTTTTAATGAGCCCACATCTAATGAAGTGCGTTAAAAATCACCGGTCCCGCTCAGAATGAACCCGGTGGATCATCAGAGAAGCTATCGCGTTCTCATTTGTTCTGCTACTTATGAATGTGACTGTCTTCATGTGTGTATGTATACATATATTTGTTATATGTGTGTATGTGTGCGTGTGTATGAGTGTGTATGTGACTTACATCATATTGTTCTTTGTGGCAAATGCCTTCTAAAATTTCCAAGTCTGTGTAAAACAGTCGTTTCTCTTGGATTAATTCTTCCAATGTTTTTCCGTTCAGAACTGGTTTCATCATGTCTTCATCCACCCTAAGTCTAAAAAAAAGAAGAAATAAAAAAAACAACAACATAATAATAACAGAATCGGGTAACATTATTGGTCGTCTGCATTGGCCAAAGTCATTTTGTGAAGTTAATAGATGTGAGATAAAATCACATTGTAGATATTTGCATCAAAGTCTTTTCGTTTGGAACGACGGAAAAAAACTTATTAGTTTTTGCTACATATATAAGTAGTGACTGGAGATATTTCCATCAAATAAGATTATTCTTACAATTTGTAAACGAAAACTTCCTTTACGAGTATTTACAAAAAACGAGGAAAAAAGAGAAAAGAAAGCAATTTTTTGACAAATGAATGTGTAAAAATGAATTTAAAAACAAGATTATCTTAAAAGCAACTGAAATAATCTGTGGATCTGGGGATGCTTGGTGAGCCCCAAATATTTAAATTGTTTTTGTTTAAATATACAATTATTCTAAATAGGGAAAATATTGACTTACTTTGAAGGGATTTCTTCACACAATTTTATTGATTTTGGGTTACAACCGTTAAGTCGTTGGTATCCAAACCACGTGTCTTCGTTCCAATATGCACTAGCCTGTAGTGTATAATAAAGACAATACATTTAAGCATAAAGCATGAAGCGATGCGAGAACTGTGTCGCCATTGGTGATGGCCATATAGAGAAGGACTAATAATTATGTCAAGTTTCGTTTATCCCAGTCCTTAGGAAGTGGATCAGGGAAAATCTTTAATGAACACCGCACGTCGGTGTGTGTGTGTGTGTGTGTGTGTGTGTGTGTGTGTGTGTGTGTGTGTGTGTGTGCGCGTGTCTGCGTGTATATATATATATTTATTTATTACGTTTTGTAGATTTTGATAAGTTTATATGATGTTTTAAACCTAAAAACATCTGTATTATTCACAAATGCTCGATATTGAAAAACGAAAATATTTAAGGAACTCACTTTTGGCTTTGTAATCCCTTCCTTATAGTAAATATTATCCAGGTCTTCCAGTTTCTCCCAGGAACTTGTTGTGACTCCACTAAGCCAATTTTTCAGCTTTGTATCCCATTTCACAGAAAATATTTGCCACTGGAATAAAAATTAAAAAAATGTTTCGTGTAGTTTGGCGGGCGAAATGTCATCGAACACTTGGACGTAAAGGGATATAACTAATTCACGGAGAGCATATTTGTTCGACGCGCTATGGATTCTTGCATTATTTTCCTTATCCTCTTTCTCCATTCATAACACACACACACACGTATATTTTTCTCTAGATGTAGAAATGCAGTACTTAACGGCTTCCACATGTTAATCGATAGTTTCAGTGTAGTCCTGTAGAATCACTGTTGCATACTTTTTTTGCCAGTAAAATGTGAGTTTCTTGGTACGTATCCCCTTTTACATACACACATATATATTCACACAAAGTTGAAACGCTGTTTGATTAATTTTTCAGCGTACAATTTTCATCATCCCACTACCAAGTATGACATTACCCCTTCCTGTCTTATTCATCTAGCACCCCTTCCTTTCTCATTTATAAATACAAGAGTATTATTATAGTAGATTATCTCGGTAACCATGGGAGCTATGAAAAAATACAAAGCCCAGCATCGGATCATTCTACACATCTATAATTTTTCGCGCAATTCCACCCAGCCATTTGACCGTAAATCCCAAGACAAGAAAGAATCGCCCATGTCAAATTTATATGTATGGATATATATATATTTATGTACCCTTATACCTATATTTACATACACGTAGAGTTGTGTAAAATACTTTTATTATCAATTGTTCTTACCTGATATGTTTTTGAGAATTCTTCATCAGCTGGCAAAGTTTTCAACTGTTCAAAGAAAAATAGAAAATGTTTTGAAAAGATATTTAACATATTCTTATTATTAATCATGTTAACGGCAGCGGATTATTAGAATCGGTAGAGCGTCCATCAAGTTGATCTAGTGTCTCTTTATGTTCCGAGGTGAAATTCTCTCAGGTTTGACTTCGATGATTGCTGTCGAAGATATCGATAATATAAAGTAGCAATCAATACTATGTTGATGCGATCACCTTTATTCTCCCACCCCGTACATAATGCATGATTTTGGCATCATGGCAGGTATTTTTATGATTTATTATTTTTAAACAAAAACCCCGATCTTTTAGAGGCAGATAGATGGGGCGTGTATTGAACTGAATCCTCAAACCCCAGTACATTACTGGTATTTATTTATTTGATCTCAAGTAAGTTAGAGGGGGACATTATATTCAAAATAGAGCCCGATCGAATTTTTACCTCAGCGTTCAGAGTGAACAATGTTTCTGAATTAAAGGCTGTGAGCTGGCAGAAAAGTTAGCGATATTTCGTCTGTCTTTACGTTCTGAGTTCAAAATCCGCCGGGGTCGATAAATTAAGTACCAGTTGCGTAAGGGGTCAATCTAATCGACTGGCCCCCTCCCCACAAAAATTTCGAGCCTTGTGCCTAGAGTAGAAAAGAATTAATTAAAATTTCATAGTTTACTCCCTGCCAACCATGAAACTCGAACTCATATCCCTGTGATTACCGGTCATAGTGCTTTACCATTATTTCCTCATCTGTATCTTTCAATACATCTAAACACTTTTAAAGCAAACATTGTTTCATTAAAAAAAATGCAGTACAAATAGAAAAAAAAAAGAGAGACGTGACAAGTTCTTGGGTCGATATGATCGATTCTACCCCAACTCCGAAAGTATTTTGAGGTCATATTCATATTTATGAGAAATCAAATGTTTAACAAATGTTTAACCCTTTAAAGTAGTCCAGTGCTAGAAACAACAGCCAAATTTTCTATCAAATATCAATATACAGTAGGATATTGGAAAGGTTTGCATTTGATAATTTACTGTCCTCGCCAAAAAATACCCACCCCACAACCTCCGTCCCAACCAAACCAAGAACAAAGTCATTCTGTGTTGGAAAGAAGCAAACATCGGAGAGATAGCGTTTGAAACTCTTTTTTTATCATTTAATCTCTGATAATCCTCTCCACACTGGCGCATAGTAGTCCACCTCAAGAGAATACTGGATTTAACATATAGTAATTGTGATTATCTCACTACTCTTGGCAGCTTCACGAATTTCATAAACAATTGCAAAATAGATGAATAAATGCAATACAGTACAATAAATAAAATATAAGAAATATGAAATGACTTTGAGAAATCCTTAAAAATATACTTGCCTTAACAGGTGACCCCTCACTGTACTCTAAAGAATATATCTCACGTTTGTACTTGATTTCATTTTCCCGTTGCTCCTTATCCGGATCGTTCTGTGGTAAGAATGTATCCCATGGATAAAGAGTATAATGGATGGATGGCCTTATCCAACGGAAAACAGGAAACGTTACGCTCTTTCTAGTAAACCCACGTACCAATTCCAGTGTTTGTATGAACCAAATCGAAGATGTTAATTCGACTGTGGGCTTTTCGGTCCAGAGTTCAATTTTTTTCACTTCTGTAAACGATTCCGGGAGTTGAATATCAAAAGTGTCGAGGGCCCCGATTTTAAAATCATTTTTCCAGAAGTTGTCCACAAGGATCTTCTCACTGCTGTTATCCGAAGTATCGTATAATATAACATAAACGCTAGCATCAGTTGCTGCTCCTTTCTGGTCACCAGTTCGAATCCGGAGTGTAATGCTATTTTTTGATTGCATAAGACTCATTTCTGTTTATATGGAAATACAAAAGGCAAAAACTATTATTTTATATTATATTATATCAAAGACACAAACGCAGGTATATATAGTAACGAAACAAAAACGTAAATTCCAATGAAAATACTGACCGTTAAATTCCAGTAAAATGAAACAAGACCTATGTCTATCAGTAAATTTCTGAAGCAAGCAAAAAGCTGGATAATGAAACAAGCAAAAAATGAAAGAGTAACAACCAGCTAACAATGCGCCCACATACACACATCTGACTTATACATATGCCAGCTCTCTTTCCCATTGCAGAAACAACTGTAAAGGAACGAAATTGACTACACGATTCCTGTTCCCTACTTCTTTCATTAATTTCATACTCTGTTCTCGTTACTCTGAGCCAAATGCTCCCTGAGATGGAACCAAAAGTTATTAGAATCACTATATGTCGAACGCCGAAGAAGGGAAATAACCCTGAAATCCGGATACGTTCGTGCTGCTGGTCGTGGTGAGAGGGATAACTCCCTTGGCAAACAGGACACAGTCGTGTGTCGATAAGCCAGCTGGAGGAGATGTCCTCCTGGGGCTAAAAGCAACAGTAACATCCACCCCTAGGGGTCAGCCACACTTAAGTGGCAATATACTACACTTTATCGTGCAGTTACTGTTAATACTTCATTTAGAGAATTAACATTGCTTGTTTTCACCTTTTCAATATCAGTGAAGAATGTCACTGGAAAAGAAGATATAAGATTTTGCCAGGTTTTTCTCTCTCACCAAGGTC
>NC_069000.1:1919381-1920126 GCF_001194135.2 Octopus bimaculoides
ATATATACGTATATATGTACATACACAAATATACATATACATACATATATATTTAAATATTTACAAACACACACACATATACATGTATATTCATATATTTACACACACACACACACACACGCACATAGATATATTCATACGTCCATGCACCTGCATATACTTTCCTAGTGCATGTGTGCATACGTGACTATGTTACATCATGCATGAACGCCTGTATAACAGGTACTATAAAGGAACGAATTCATTGAGGTTGTAACAGGCATATTGTTTATCTAAACAGAAAATATTTAAGAAGTAAATAGGTCACTGGGGGAGCCATACAAAATCTGTATTGAAAAGAAGAGAGCAAGGAGCGAATAGATTGGTCGATTGCCTCACTCATACATAAATTGACTTTCTCTGCAGTAATGTACATACATACATACATACATACATACATGCATACATGCATACGCACACACACATACAAACCTACATACATGCATGCATACATACACATACGTTCATGTATTAATGTATACACATATGTCAATGTGTGTGTCTTCTTGTCGAGCTGTGATAATAAACATTTTAAGGTTTAACTGGAGAATTACTCAATGGATTTTTGCAAAGTAGTAGTCGTTCATTATACATTTACAAGACAAGGAGTGACAGTAACTTCGAAGTTCGGGCCGGATATATATTCTCCGTCGGATTGTAGTAGAATTGGGACACAAACAGACAGACACACACACACACACACGCG
>NC_069000.1:1921296-1922994 GCF_001194135.2 Octopus bimaculoides
TACCAAAATTATATTAAAATATTTTGAAATACTAAAGAGTAAATTTATTCAATAAAATCGCCATTGGCTTCAACCACGGTCTCCAGACGACTTCGGAATCTCCTGCAACTCTTCTGGACGGTCTCCCTGTTTCAGTTGGCGAATGCTGCCAGGATCCCTGCATTCAGTTCATCTTTGGTGTTACAAGGAGTTTTGTTGGTCTCTTGCTGAACTGCACCCAGCCACCCCGCCCCATATAATAATCAAGGGTGTTGCAGTCAAGGGAGTTAGGTGGCCAGATGCTATCGGTGATGTGGTCGCAGAAATTGTCTGACGGTCTGACAGTTTGACAGCTTGTTGCTAGAGATAAGGTCTTCCAACGGCCACTCTCTTGACCCAGAACCGCACCACCCCCTCCGACCACTAGATGTAGGACGTGTGGGAAGATGACTGGAGACAAAACGTCGCCATCACTAGTGATCGTCCCAAACACCTTGATGTTGGCTGGATGTTTGATTTTCATCACTCTCAGTACAAGTTCGTACTGGCAAATGTTCGTACTGGAGCCTCTGGTAGGAATGCCAAGCAGTACATCATGTCGTTTCCAAATTTCTGGCGGAGTGAATTGCATCATCGTTATGTTGTTTTTCTCACAGACGGTGCCCAACTGACCCTACTGTACTGCGTAGTCGATAAAACAGAAAACAAAGAATGCGCATGCACGAAATAAAAAAATACAAAGATGACGTAGATGAGAACATTCTCCATGAACAGGTCGACAGCCCATTGTACCGTTCAAGGTGAGCAATTTTGAAGGCAGGGGAGAAGTACTTGACTCTTTCTCTGTTTTATTGTCCTCCGACAAAGAGATGAAAGGCAAAGTGGACCTCATAGAGATTCGAAATCAGAACGTCTAAAGTCGGTAGAAATGCCGCTTAGCATTTTGTCCAACGTGCTAACGATTCCGCCAGCCCACCGCCTGACACAATCGTTCTTTCCCACATACGCACGCACACGCGCGCGCACACACATACACACACACACACACTAACCTTTTTTAGAGAATCACAAATTCAAAAAGCTATCTTGCCATAAACAAAAGAGCTTTAGTGACAGCTTGACGGCTGGAATTCTGCAAAGGAAAACAACTGCAATAAATCACACCCGAACTCTTCCTCTCTCTCTTGCTGTGTCCCCCCTCTTTCTCTCTCTCCCCGCCATGTCACCTGCTCCTGCTGATATACAATAGTAATTTCTCTCAGTCTTTTGTCTTACGAGTGTCAACATGACTACGAGTTTCCAATCACTCTGTTAAAGTTATCCTTCCGACGAAAAGTCTGTTTCTTATTACACACGCACACACGCACACACACACACACACACACACACACGCACACACACACAAACAACACACTTGTTTTCTTTTTATGTCTTACCTCGTCATGTTATAATTTTTGCACCATATATGCAGATATATGCATGAACATATATCTGAACAGAGAAGGAGAAAGAGAGAGAGGAAGAGAGATAGATACATAGATAGATAGATAGAGAGAGAGAGAGAGAGAAAAAGACGAGACTCATTTGAATTATGTGAATGAAATTCATCCTGTTCACTCGTGAGAAACTTTTTTCAACTCTGTTTTTGTTGCAACGACCTGTTTAATCGCTTCTTGCACTAGAGCCAGACACACATGCATATATATATATATATATATA
>NC_069000.1:1923902-1928051 GCF_001194135.2 Octopus bimaculoides
GTTGTTGAGCGAAGACGATAGAAAAATTATTATGAACGCTAGGAGGGCGGGCCATGAGAGGAGACAGCAAAAAAAGCACGTCTTGTCTTTAGGAAAGAAATGGACAGAAAGATAGATTCCCTTTCGTCACGTGTCAGCGACGAGAGAGTCAAGGAGGAAGAGTGAGAGAGAGAGGGAACGGTGAAGGGGAGAGAAGAATAGGGAAAGGGTGGGAGAGAAAAACAGAAAAGATGAAGAACAAGAGAGGGAGAGAGATAGACAAATCTTGGCACAAGGCCAGCAATTTCGGGGAAAGGGGTACATTGATACTTGCTTAAGGTTCGACACACTGAGGCTGAACCCGAAACCTTGTGGTTTGCAGAACGAGCGTCTTAACCACACATCTCTGCCCACGCCTGAATTATGAAAATTAATTTTCATTTTAACCCACATATTTTACATGTTAAAACTATTATTACAAGTTTTTTTTTCCAATAATCAATCACTGCCACACTCACATCATCGATTATCCCTTTATTGTCTTTTGAGATGACCTGAGTCGTCAATACTTGATATTTACACTCATTCTAGCCTACGCAGTTCTGTTCGTCTAAATGTGTGTTTCTTTATTCCATGCCGACATTTATCTTTTGCTATCAAATTTGTTTTAAGTCTTTGAATATGCAGTATTAAACATCGTTGGTTTTATAATCTTCCATGTCTGCTTGACTTTTTTAATCACCATTTATATATCCATTATGTATTTAGTCTTCTGTTTGTATGTCCGATATTCTTTGATTTGAAGAACATCTCATTTTGAAGAAGCCAGCCTGTAGGGAACCAAAGTTACTTCTAAAAGTAAGGTTATTTTCTCTCCAAATATCACTCGTCTTTCCTGTGGAATTTTCGTTGTTTGAGTCGAATGTAGTTGTAACATATCTGCAAAGTATTAAAACGCATATTTCTTTTTGTTTATCTCTGTTTTTTTTTATGCTTTTTACATTTGTTTGACTTGAGGAGAAATATTCTCTACATTCATTTTGGAGTTCATCATATTTATTAGGTAACGGGTCTATTTGCTTTTTAACGCTGAGAAATTAAACTCAAAGTGTGCATCTCCCGTTTATCTTCGTGGGTGCAACGCATGGTTTTCATCAGTAGTGCCAGCCATTTTATCCCTTTGGGTCTTATTTGCTTGGTGTAAGGTCTGGCGTGTGTCAGTCTACAGTGAATAAGGACATTAACAATGTATGACTTATTGAAATAAAATTTCGATAATATGTTAATACAATACTTACACAAGTCTCCCTCAATATAATCGTCAATCGCTTTATTTATTTATTTTTCGTAATTATTTGATCAACGTTAATGGGTTACTTTTGGGGAAGTGAAGTAATAAATTAGTGTTGCCCATTACTATAAATCCACCCCTCTTCTTCTTCTTCTTCTTCTTCTTCTTCTTCTTCTTCTTCTTCTTCTTCTTCTTCTTCTTCTTCTTCTTCTTCTTCTTCTTCTTCTTCTTCTTCTTCTTCTTCTTCTTCTTCTTCTTCTTCTTCTTCATTGTTGTTCTAGTTGCTGGCGTCGTTGTCGTCATCTTTTCCTCCTCGTAATTATTATTGTTCTTGTTGTTAAACTAATGTTATTCTTTAGCACAATATTCTCAGAAGAAAATAAATTAAAACACGCAAAAGTATTTCAATATTAGAGATCGAAGGTTACTATAACATTACTACAAGATGGATTAATCATGGATGATTTTTCAATATTCAAAAATTTGAAGACACGCTGCTGTGTATTCAAACCATCTCAGAAGCACAAGAAACTATCAATACTTAATCAAAGAAGAACAACATAAAATCAATAAAATAACAAATTTTAATAACGCAATTAATAAATCTACTAATCAATAGCTTCATAAAGGAAACAAAATTTAATGAATTTCTCCCTGACAAAAGGAAGAAAGAATCAAGAGACCCAGAATACACCTATCGGTAGTGTAGACGAAGTAAAGAGGTGCATTTAGTGCGCCAGGAGAGAAAAAGGAAAATGGTTTCGACTAACAAAAACGGTAGGTGTCTCATCTACTAATATCAGTTTTGGTAAATTTAATCTTATAAACACTGGCATCAATACATGAAAGTATTATAATAAAAGTATATGTATATATATATATATATATATATATATATATATTCACAATTCGATACGAAAGTGACGAGAGTTTGCTAGTATTAGCTGAAAGGAAATTTCAGAATCTGTCTCCAAATACCAGACATTTAAAATTCTATAGGGCTACCAAAGTTTTTGAATCCTCAATATCTGTTATCGATTAAATGCAGGGCTGATGCCAGAGTATTCTGTGCATTTGATAAAGCTCTATACTGTGCAAGCCCTTCTTCCACAATTTCCAATGAGTGCACTTTTCTCTCAGCCCTACAATGAGAGACTCCTTGTCATATTGTTTTCTACATCTCTCAGACATCTCTCTCTTTTATTTACAACAGGTGGAAAATGCGGTCGAAGAATGACGATGTTCCCTTGCAAACAAGAAATCGTAGTTTTATGATCACACGTATCATTGAGCAAGTCTGTTACCGTGTAAAATTTGAAATAACTCAGGCTAAATCATATGACAGGTCAGAACACCAGACGAGCCCTCATAATGTCTTCCAAACGCTTCCATCCTTCTATTGTTACAAGAGTTTGTCCCCCTTCGCCTCCTCTCTTTATTACTAATTTTGCGTGTCCTTAATTGGATTAATAAATCATGTTTAAGTTCAGTATAGGACACTGATGTTTAGCGCCGAATGCGATCGTTTAATTTTCCAAATGCATTTCTCTGTTCGTGATAAATTGTTACCCGCGAAGATCACCATTTGTTTTATCAGGTTCATGATTTTTCAGATTATTGATTAGAGCCAGAGCAGTAAACTAATATTGATACATTGATCTCTCAATAACAATACATTGCAATATACATCATCGAGGGAACTTGTATGTCGTGGCCTGATCTGATAGAATTAGCAGTGAAATCGCTCTCTTTCTCATTCTCTCTCAAAAATGATTCTGGCGTCTCAGAAAAGAACATGTTGGATGAAGTGGTACGGACTTTCATGAAGATGAGGATTTAATAAAGGATGGTCACGACAGGAATGCCTTTGATGGTAATTCTGCTCCAGCTTGGGTACTTTGTGATAACAACGAGAACAAAAATATCCTGTGTCTAGCAGGTAACATAGAGAGGCTTTCTCGTTGGTCAGTCAATTGAGAATTACAAGTTTTGAGGATTCGAATTGTATTACTCTGTTCTAGAATTTGCCGTTGTTGTTGTTGTTGTTCTCGTTGCTATTGCTGCTGCTGCCGCTGCTGCTGTTGATGAGATTGTGGCTGTCTAACCGTCCTTCAACAAGCCTTATGCTCTGACGCGCTCCAGTCATGACTGTCTCGGTAAATTTGTTTCTCAGTCATTATGTATCTAATATTACGATAGCAGAGTGAAGTCTTGGATACCGTTTTCGAAACACTAGGGTAGGCCTTTAAGGGAAAATTAAGCGTTATTTCTTGGAAACGGTTATTTCTTGGAAACGCCTTGTATTTATTCTTGTAGTTTAGCTCCAGGTCAGCTGTGAAAAGGCAGTTCTATGATAAAAGACTTCCGGCAATGACCAGTCGTGTAAGATTCCAAGTCAAGTGTCAGGCAATGCCTACGATGTAGATACATGTAAATGGAATGTGCTCCCGAATGGCCGTAGCTCACTGGATGGAACTAGTGAAAGTGAGTTAAATGATGCTATATCTTAAAGCATTACCCATAACTCAAAATTGTTTCTGGTCGGCCGGGCGAACAAATAATTCTTGGAAAGAGGAGAATCCCTGAGAATTAATAATAGCTCTGCTATGTCGTCTCTCGGTTCACTCGTTGAAAATCTGCCGGATTATTAATTCTACGTAGTAGTTGATTTATCACACGTACACACATAAACACACACACACATATATATCTACAGATTCATGCACATACATATGCATACAAACGTATGTAATGTATACATCTATATGCACACATGCGCACACACATATGTGTCTGTATATATAATATATATATATACATATATGTATATATATATATATATGTACATATATATATATATATATATATATATATATATA
>NC_069000.1:1928210-1932658 GCF_001194135.2 Octopus bimaculoides
TTGTCATTCCTCATCCACCGCTTGACAAACCGGTATCGCTTTGTTTGCGTTCTCGAACCTTAGCGAGACCGATAGAATAATATTGGGTTGGTGCATAATTATTGCGGCTTTTTTTCAACAAATTTTGTTCAACAGAAACAATAACAATATATAACAAAAACATCTTTAAATGATTATTCCGGAGCATATTCACCATCTACTTCAATTACTGCTTCCAGTTTGCTTGGCAGACGGTCAATCCGTCATTTAAAGAGGTTTTTGTTAAATACTGTTATTGTTTTTGTTGAATAAACTTTGTTGAAAAAAAGCCGCAATAATTATGCCCCAACACAATACCACACTTAAAATCAACAAACAAAACAAATCATTACGATTTATTCGACTAAAACCCGTCAAAGCGGTGCCACTGCATTGTCACAGTCCACTGAATAAAACGTGTAGAAGGTGGATGCACTTAGGTCGACGCCCTAGCGATTCTGCCCCTTTAGCGCTCTCTTATTTTACCAAATTAAGAAATGTAAGGAAGACGTGTTGGCAGAATCGGTGAAGCTTTTGAATAAGTTGAAATGCCGTCAATGTCGGTTTTGCCTGTCATCCTTCCGCAGTTGATAATATTAAAGAATGTAGCGAGTACTGGCGTCAAATTAACGACAATCTTCCACCCATTCAACCCCTCGCCATTTGTGGTCATATACCATTGATAGAAAGCGATATTTAGAAATCCTCATTATCCATTAGCTATCATCTGCTTCCATTATGTTATACACAGTTTCCGTTATGTGATGATGAACTGCTTCCGGTAGTTTATGTGCTGCTTCCGTTGTTCGGTCTTGCTTCTATTTACAGGTTCTCGATTCTATTGTCTTTACCAAAACGCTGCAACAACAAGCAACAGCAACATCAACAACAAACTCACCCCCCCCCCCATCACCACCATCACCACCACCACTACTACTACTACTACTACTACTACTACTACTACTACTACTACTAATCCGCTTTTACTGCATTGAAGAGTGTAATTTTACATGGCCTTTTACGATGTTTTCTATCTATCGGCCGACTAATAATAATAATAATAATAATGATAATAATAATAATAATAATAATAATAAACCAACAGTGAAGTGGACCTGTACATAACTTAATGGCGTGAGCCAGTTTGTCTTTTTTAATTAATCAAAACTTCACCGGCATGAAAGTACACGAAATAAAACACATTAGCTTAATGCTTATTTCTAATCAAGATAGGCAGGGGCAGACAACTCTGAAATTTTAATTAATTAGAATTTAATAAAATTTGAATGTAGGCACATTCAATTCTTAATTAATTCTAATGAATTTAAATTACTTGGCGTACTACATTAACACTTAACTGTTGATTAGAATGACGTGTTTCTATATTATTACTGCTGTGTATTCCAAATTATTATAATTTGATGTACAGTAAGCGAATTAAGTCCAATTTCTTAATTTTAAATTAATTAGCATAGAGTAGCTCGACAGCGAGAACCAAGTTTTGAAAGCAGTTAAGATTAATTTTCTGGCAGTTAAATAAATATAAATAATAAATAAATAAACACAACCATTATTATTATTATTATTATTATTATTATTATTATTATTTTATGTTTGACTTTTGTTTTGCATAATTATTATTATTATTATTATTATTATTATTATTATTATTATCATTATTATTATTATTATTATTATTATTATTATTATTTCATTTTTAAAAGAAGTTTATTGATTTATCGCAAGCGAGGATTGGCAATCCGTTCGCGTGCACAAAATACGGAGTAAAGTCGAATTGATGTGCCTTTCTCGGACGATATGTAGTGCAGCTACTGCTTGTTATTTAGCATCACGCCCCAATATTAACACGGCACTGATTACCGTTTAGAAAATCTATGCACAATGCATTCCAGCCATGACCATCTCCTCTCTTTTTAATAATAACATATATGATCACATGATGCAATGTCTTCTTTCCTTAATTCTTTAATATTCCTTATATATAACGAGAAGTGGTTTGAGGAGGATTTAGTTGCTAGCACTAGCAGATGAATATATGCATGCATTTACAGACATTTATACATAACAGATATAATTTGAAATATGCTTACATATAATGTATTTCATGTATTAGATTATACATACATACACACATAGGCACACACATATATATATTTGAGAGACAGAGAAGGAGGGACCTAGATAAAGCGACAGAGAGATGCATATATCTATCAATCAATCAATCTATCTATCTATCTATCTATCTATCTATCTATCTATCTATCTATCTATCTATCTATCTGTATATATATATATATATATATATATATATATATATATATATATATATATATGTATGTATGTATGTATGTATGTATGTATGTATGTATGTATATACAGGTTTGTTTCTCTAAAGCTCTAAATTGGCTTTTCTAAAGAGAAAGTTATCTAATCTTTTGTAGTAACGACTCCCGTTGTACGATGTTAACTATTAACTACTAAACTCTGCCACAATGAAACTTTAATCTATATATTACCAGGAAAACATGAATAGCCAAATGGAAGCACGCTTCCTCAAGTAATGAACTTTAATGGCTTCAGATCCTTAGTTTGAACCACTGCTGTCCTTGATAACAAAGAATCAACAATGGGCGGACAGGCTTTCATATACAGGATTATTTTTGCATTGTTCCAAATATTTAATGAATGTAATGTGACACAATGATATATGTTTACAGATCAATAGGCAAGAAGCCTTCTAAAGTCGGTGAACAATGGTTAACAACATATAGTTAATGAACAGTAGTGTCTTAGTTTAAACATCCTTCATAAGAAGTCTTTACATATTTCCAGTACAATATTTGGAGAATGATGTTTTCATCGTAAAGTCCATTCTCGTTCTGGCATTGTGGATCCTCCGTCGTTGTCGAAGATTAGAATTCGGTTATTCGATTAGCTGAATTCCTTCGCATCAAATTAAAGTGTCGGAGGCTGAGTATTCCGTGGCAGGCACGTGTCCCCCGTCTTAAAGTATTTCTCAGACGAAATCTGTTTGCAAAATACGACGGAACAAGGGTGGACATTTGAAATGGTTACTTCCCCGCATACCTTTGTCTCCCTTTGTCTTGCATATGCTGCAAGGACCAGAAGTGCTGCTTTTATTCTCTGATTAAACTATAAAAAGAACCTTAACGAGGCGGCTGGATATGACTTGTACTTTCTTTGACTGGCAACAAAATATAAAACAATTTGCACATCCGTAACTCCTAAGGAATTTTATAACATTGAGATATGAAAATCGTATCAAGTTTCATTGTAAAGGCATTATGAGTATTAAGTCACAACGAATAGATGCGTTGAGAACGCGATGACAAGGATTTTGATTCCGCTGGAAATCATCATCTGATTGGATAAAGACAATATCGTGTATTTAATTCTAACAGCTGTAAACGAACGCCTAATTGTAAAATAATAACTGATAACGCAGCGAGAAATCCCCGATAATCCAGGAGGCAGATTATTCGACTAAGATGATCACATTTGCATCATTGGAGTAATATTTATTTCACCGTGTCTAAAAATCGATATAAGTGGGAATATAAATCTAAACTAACGGGGAAATTATGATATATATCAACCTCTAACACAGATACAAGGCCTCAGTTTTTGTATGGGAAGAATTTAATCGCTTAAGATGGCCTTGCGTCCATTCATTACCTGTGCTAATTTCATCGATCACGGAGCAATGGAAGCAACGATTACCTCAGCAGGATTCGAAAACAGAACGTAAAGAAGTGTAGCTAAATTTTCAGTGAGTCATTTATGTTAGTCAATCTATCGATTATTTTATTAATTCAAATTCTTTTAAATTAATAAAAGAAAAATGAAACAAACCTCCTGATAGGGCGCACAATGTGGGACTAACTACATTATCTTTTACATTACATAATACTTGAAATGCAGAGTTTAACAGTAATCAAGTGGTGATAATTACATAACACATGATACGGTAAATTAAATAATGTTATACACCGGTCCTTCAACTATATTCTAAACATATTTTGTGTTGTATCTTTTGCATAAATTTTAAAAGAGTTAAGTAAAAAGGGGAAAAAGCGATATATATTGTAGAATAGAATAATTTGCACTACAGAGATTATAATTTTACTTAATTCTTTTATAAATGAAATATCGAATTTCAGTTTGTATCTTTCACAGCTAAAAAAAAAAAATGCATATTTGATTACTAGTGCAGCTAGTTCATGTTGTATGACACCAGTGTGCTTTGGTGCACATTTTAAGCATCAGTGTTTACATACATACATACATACATACATGCATATATTTATGTAAGCATATATATATATATTAATATATAAATGTATGTATATACATATATATATATATATATATATATATATATATATATT
>NC_069000.1:1932855-1934852 GCF_001194135.2 Octopus bimaculoides
ATATATAAGTATTTATATATATACTTTTGTATGTATATATATATGTGTGTGTGTGTGTGTGCGTTTATATATATATTTATATATATATATGTGTGTTTATATATATATATATATATATATATATACATATATGTATGTGTGCATTGTTCCTCACTATTTTCTCTTTTTTCATTTCTTTCTCTCTCTCTTCTATTCTCCCTGTCTCTCTCTTACCTTTCTCTTTCAGTGAAATATTTAACAATTTATATAACTCGGTTTATTCACAGGCATTGCACACTTACCAATATACATGGAAACTGCATTAGAAATTACGTAATAGTTTCACCAGAACAATAAGAAGCTCGTCTTCTCGCTTCTTTATAATAACTGTTTCGTCAAACTCTCAACTATTACATAACATTTTGCAGGCTGTACGAATTGCTTCCTTGGCTTACGGATATATTTTCTTTCGAACCAACACGGCAGATTCTACCTGGCCGCTTAACATGCTACAAATAGTAACTGAAGCTACGGTAAATCTCACTTGCGACATTAGAAAATTAGACACATAATATTACATGACCCTAGATAAAGTTCGTTTCAAAATGAAACCTCTCCGATTTAGGTAGCCAAAAGTACCCTTACGTTGCTCTACTGAGTGTATAAACGGTATAAAACATTAAAATATTATCTAAAATATATAGCAAGAGAGGTTTATGTGACCGTAGGCACTCTTCGTCCGGTGAAACCTTGGTTCATCTGAAGAAAGACTTAATCATAGACATGCACACAAACATATATCTTTTTTCGTTTGTTTGCTTCAGTGATCAAACTGTGGCCATGCTGGGGCAGACCCTTGAAGACGTTTTGGTCGAATGAATCGACCCGAATACTTATTTTGTTTAATCTCGTTACTTATTCTATTGGTTACCTTTTGTCGAACAGCCAAGTTACGGGGACATAAACACACCAACACTGGTTGTCAAGCGATAGTGGTGAGAGGGCAAAGACTGACACACACACACACACGCACACATATTTATATATACGACGGTCTTCATACAGTCTCCATGTAGCAAATCCTCTCACAAGCCTTTTTTCTTCCCGAATATACAGTAGAAGACACTTGCCCAAAGTACCCTGTAGTGAGACTGAACCTGGAACATTGTGGTTGGCAAGCAAACTTCTTACCACACAGCGACATGCAGTATTTAATCCATTATTATTAGCCTAATAAAATATATTTTGCTTATGGCTAATCGGGACTTCAGTATTTTATTATTCACTTTGAATATTTTAAGTGGCCGGCCATAGCTCCTTTTTGAACTTGTCGCCCCTTGGAATATGTCTATATACACACATACATACATATATATATATATATATATGTTTGTACGTGTGTGTGGGTTGTATGTGAGTTTGTGTTTGTTGTGTGTGTGTGTGTGTATGTGTGTGTGCAAAGATGTTAAACAGTCAAGGAAAAGTGATTTAAAGGAACAAACATCACAAAACCAACACACCTAAAAAAACCCCGAAAATTCGCAAAAAACAAAAAAATAGTTATAGTAATTATAATTTATTATCTAACCGCTTCTTAAAGTGACTAATCGAGTATAATTAATAACTGTTGACACAAAGTAGTAATAGTAGTAGTAATAGTAGTAGTAGTAGTAGTAGTAGTAGTAGTAGTAGTAGTAAGAGGCGTTCGGTGTTTTTATTTCTCGAGCCATTAATCAAGAGGTTTTCGCCACGTGAAATATGGTCACACGCTATTTAGCGTTTGAGGCAAGCAATTACAAGTAATGTTTTATGGGAAAGTGCGATGGAACTGGTCATAAAAGACGAATAAATGTGTAGCCATTTAGCTTTTTTCAGATGTTAAAACTGATGTTGTTGAAGTTATGGAGGTTTGAACATCGGGTAAAGATGGATAAAGGAGACCAGATCAGGAATATTTATATGTATATTGTATATATATATCTTGTGTATATATATATCTTGTGTATATATATATCTTG
>NC_069000.1:1934900-1940942 GCF_001194135.2 Octopus bimaculoides
ATATATATATATATATACATACATACATGCATACATATATGAACGTATGTATGCCTGTATATGCATATATATGTGTGTGTATGTGTATGTATATATACATATATTCACATATATATGACTGTATAAGCAAATATATATATGTATATATAAATATATATATATATACATACACATATATACGTATACAGACAGAAAAACATATCTGTGCATATGTCTGTAGGGAAGAATTTACATGTGTGTTTGTGTGTATGTTTATACATTTTTGTTAGTGTTTATGCGTGTATTGATAAATATGTTCGTGTGTATATACACTTCACATCAATACTATTCAGTTTGTTTATTGGAAACACACACACACACACACAAATCTATTCCCTAATACACATAGGCAAACACACACACACACACACACACACACACACACACACACACAAACACATGCACTCTCCCTGGGGCAGTCTTGCTTTCCTCTTTGTCATTCTGAAATACAGAGGAATTATTATTGGCTGATGACATGTCCGAACGTTTATTGGGAATATGATTCCATGTATTTACCATCTTCAAGGTGAACAAAACACTGCAGAAACATGCATCATATGCATACGTTGCTGCATACACACACATATGCAGCATGGAATTGAACATCTGAACATTCACCAGTTTATAAACGCTAACAAAAAGAACGCCTTTTCTTTATACATATTATATATGTCTGTATATATGTTTGAGGGTGTGAACTTGTATAATTGCGCATATGACTTGGGCTCTGTGAAAACGATATTATTTCAATGTCTCGGTTTTGCGTTCGAATACTTCGCGTTCGACTTCATATTTCCTCATTTAACTCCCTTTATATAATGGAACGGGTTCAATCAGCTGTATAATCTGTGTGTCTGTGTTATAAAAAAAGTCTGATTGGTCTCGTTCATAGTCAAAGGAAACTAATATTATTTGTGATATTTCAGCTAAGAAAATATATTTTCAACGATAAACACAGCTGCCAAAAAATAAATAACTAAATATATAAATAAAAATAAAATGAAATAAATAAACAAAACAGAAATAACACTTCAATTTCTTGATGTTTTTGTTTTTGTTTGTAGTTTTGTTTATTTTCACTTCAACGAAAATAATCGACTGTAATAAATCTGTAACAAGAAATTGCTCGATTGAAGTAAGTTATCAGTGCCTATATGACTGGAATTGATAAGTAGCACAAATTGAATTTTGGCGTCGTTTATCTCGTCGCTTTGTATAAACAGTAAAATATACTGGATAGATTGCAGCCCCAAAACTTAAGAATTTATATTGGAAAAATTTAAAGAAGTGACATAATCATTTTATAGTAGATTTCAGTAACTTATTTGAAAAAATGAAAGGGGAGACAAAACAGAAACATTCATGAAAACCCTTCCACTCGATGTAAAAGTAACTCCAATGGAAATAGTTGTCATCATGTGATGTAAGTTGAGTGAAAGCATTTTGTTTTACTGTGACGTGCAGTAGAAATGTAAGATTTCGTAGAATAAGCCCCTGGAAGGAGATAAATAGGTAGAGAGAATGAGGGAGAGAGAGAGAGAGAGAGAGAGAGAGAGAGAGAGAGAGAGAGAGAGAGAGAGAGAGAGAGAGAGAGAGAGAGAGAGAGAGGGAGAGATATCAAATGTTTACTGCTTTTCTCAAATTATTTCACCAAATCTATACACATAGGCAAGCTAGCCGAAACGTTAGCACGCCGGGCGAAATGCTTAGCGGTATTTCGTCTGTGTTTACGTTCTGAGTTCAAATTCCACCGAGGTCGACTTTGCCATTCTTTTATTCGGAGTCGATAAATTAAGTACCAGATATATACTAGAGTCGATCTAATCGACTACCTTCTCTCCCGAAATTATTATTTCAGGCATTGTGTCTGTAGTAGAAAGGATACATACATATTTATATATATATATATTTCATTTCCAGTAATTTAATCTTACTGCTAATTAAAGACGATACGCTTTACTCTATATTTATGGAAAATAAACTAATTAGTATATTAATTTCTTTCTTTGTTGTTGTTTTTCTTATTTGATTATTACTTATACAACAATAATTCTAAATTAACCAACATTTTATTCAGAAATTTAATAAAACATACAAAGTTTGAGACTAGTCACATTTTTTAAACGCAGGCATTTTCTGATTACTAATATTTCTGCTTTTGTTAATTTTTCTTTTTCTCTTCCTCTTAACTAATCAGAGATTACTTACTTCGACAGAATACGTTCCTGCCTCCAGAGCTGAAATACATCATACCGCTACACACACACACACACACACACACACACACACACACACACACACACACACACACACACACACACACACACACACACACACACACACACACACACACACACAAACAAACATACACACACAAACACACACACATATATACATATGTGTGTGTATGTGTGTGTGTGTGTGTGTGCGCGCGCGTGTGCGTGTGAGTGTGTGTTTTGTGTGTTCGTATATATATATATATAAATTCACGCGGACACACAAACATACGAACACATAAACACGTAGTCACACACACACACACACACACACACACACACACATATATATACACACACACACACACATACGGATGATATATATGGATGGAAGTGTGTATTAGTTTTGAAACAATTAGCATTCAGAGATAATATAACTACTTGTAAATTAGAAAACAAAACCAAACAAGTAGTATATAATAATAGCTTATGATTTGCATCTGAGAAGAAAAATTATTTGAAAAAAAAAACAAAAAAACAAAGCATGAAATCAACATTTTCGAATCCTGCTAAAGTTGTTTAATTTTAATGCCTGGGAAAAGAAACTCTGGCCTAGGAGCCCAAGTGAAAAGCGAAAAGAGAAAAGAGAAAGGTAAGCAGAGAATTTAGTTATGGAAGATCATCATTTTGAATGTAATATAATCATGCGATATGCCGCAGTATTTTTATATAGTCTTTAGTTATCGCTGCACTATACTGAATATTACATTCCATTAGACATACAATGCTGGATGTACATGAAAGCTTCACCAAAGAAACCATATAGCGTGTAAATTAATAAGTTTGGTAAATTCAAGCATATTTAGTGTTACTGCGAATGAATGTTGGGAATTAAAAGTCGAAATGAAAGAAAATGCAAAGACCATAACCGGGCTTTGATGATTCCAACTCTCATTTGAAAATCATCAAATTCGTTGGCGTGGAATATCTTTCCAAACAGATTAGTTTCTTTTAGTAGTGATCGGGATAGTTCTGATCGAGCAGATCAATAGTCTAACGTTTAGCTGTTTCACACATCCAGTGTTCCATATATTATAGTATTCTCTTGATGAGTTGAAATCCATATAGCGTTTCACAGCTAACCATCGTTTAATATACGCTATGTAATATGGTTGTCTGACTATGAAGAATTCTGTTCTCTTCTATTAAGTCCTCTCCCTAGGCTTGTTGTTGATGTTGCTGCTGAAGTGTTTAGTCCCGGGTCAATGAAGGTTAATCAGAATTATGATAATACGTCTGGGTTTGATTTGTTGCGTTGCTTTCTCAGACCTGTTTCGTTACTGACATAGCAAACATACAATCAAAGGCCTGCCATCCGTGACTTTTACGTTGTTTGTATTTTATTTTTTAAAATCTTTTTATCTGTTTCAGTCATTAGACTGCGGTCATGCTGGGGCATCGCCTTGATGAAATTTTAGTCGAACTTTCTGGTACAAACAGTTATGTCCCTCTCATCACCAGAGTCGTCTTCAAGTTTGTACATTGTTGTTTGGTTGATTAGTTGATATATATACATAGAATCTATGTACAGCAGATAATTATATATAATAATTTCATAATTTTTAGATTGTTTCATCCTTATGAAGAAGCTGACCCCACCAGTAGAGCCCGCTGCAAATCATGGTTATGGAACATATCCAGTTTCTATACTTTTGTTTATTTTTTCCAATAGGCAATGGCAGAGTCTGTTAATACTCCCAGAGTAGAGTCAATTTTTATAGCACCTTCTCTGTCTTCAGTATATTTTGTAGTAATGTTGCAAGTTTGGGTATTTTTGTGCTTTCTCATATTTGATATGTTGATGTTAAGTATAATAGTTGAATGTGTTCATTATTCTCTGAAAAAACTAATACTTCTAGTTTTTACTTTGGAGTATGGCTAGTTTTTTTCTTTTCGTTCACAGAATCTGATTTTCTGCAAGAATTATTAATAAAAAAAACTCAGATGTTTGACTTTTGAAATTTTTGCTTATTTTTACCATTATCGACATACTGCATGACGCACTTGCCGTTTGTTTCCATAGAAGCAAGTACATCAGTACAATCCACACACACACACACACACACACACACACACACACACACACACACAAGTATGTATATATATATATATATATTCATATATTTATAGTATAAATATATGTATATAGAGATATGTATGTATGTATGTATGTATGTATGTATGTATCTATCTATCTATATATATATATATATATTGATTTGCTGTGACCGATTTTTTTCAGTGATGTGGATTTGCATATAAAACTACATCACTGTAAATGATTTGAAGAAAATCGGAGTTGTGCTACTTTTTCTTCTAGAAAATTGTTGAAATATGCGCTAACTTTGATATTGTCTACTACCAGGATATGCGTATGATTTGGAAGTCTCGGTTGATGTAAGTAGGTGAGAAGACTGCACTGCATCTTGCAATAAACATTTGAAGAAAATGCCGGTTCCATATCTTGTTGTTGTTGTTGTTGTTGTTGTTGTTGTTGTTGTTGTTGTTCTTCTTCTTCTTCTTCTTCTTCTTCTTCTTCTTCTTCTTCTTCTTCTTCTTCTTCTTCTTCTTCTTCTTCTTCTTCTTCTTCTTCTTCTTCTTCTTCTTAAATATTGTAAGGAACTGTATTTAAAGAAATCGTTAAAATGATTGGTCTATTGCAGATGCATATCCAGTTTATTGCTCATAAATTTTTAACACAAAATCTTATACGGACCCCCGTTGAGAAGAACCACTGGTGTGGCTGCTAATTTAGATTGTTGCCTGTTGGATTATATCTGACAAATTTGTTATGTAATGTTTGTATAAGGTTTTTGAGCAATATGGTTGCTGAGTGTAGTGTTAAAGAAACATGTTGTAATTTGGAAAGAGCAATGCTTTAAATGATAGTTCCGAGAAGAAATTATTCCATTGAAGTTGAAAGTATGTACTGAGATGTTTATTGACATTTATAATCTATTACTTTTACGATTAGATTTTTGTAATTAAAAAAAAAAATTGCTATATTTCTATATAATTTCCAAAGTTTTCGTATTTGATAGTGACTATATAAATGTTGATCAGTGTTAGAAATATCTCAGTTGTCGAACATATTTTTGATATTTTTCTGACGTTTGGATACAGAATGAATCCAAAGCTAGGGTTTATGTGGAATACTCAATGACTTCGTGTTTGCCTGCCTGTCTTTGTATTTTAGTGTTAATGACTGACTTTGATAAAAAACATACAAACAAACACAAAGTGTCATATATACGATGTAGTGTTTGCATAGTCGTTGTTAATTCTACTAATTAATTTTATTTCTAGTTTCATGGTTTATGTTGGATACAAGTATTTTCCACTCCTTTGCTTCTCTTTGTTTATTTTCTCCTTTTTTATTCCTGTGTTTATTTGCTTTAATACTGAATTGTATTTGTATTGTTGTTGTTGTTTTTGTTGATGTTTTATGTAGTGTTTACTCTGTCACGTTTGAAGTTATCTCTGTTTCCTTTCATCGTCACATTGCTATTTCAGTTGTGTTCTGGACTTAGAATTGTATTTTTCCGTTTCTATTTTTTTTTCTCAGATATATTCTTGGATGTTGGCCGATTTATGTTTTTCATTGATTCTATGTACAGAACTATTCATTTTGTTTCTGTTCTTGTTGTTTAACGCCTAGTTAAGCCTGATAAAACAGCCCCATGACTGCACGCACTCCAGCCGTGACCATACCATCTTTATATATATA
>NC_069000.1:1941499-1943072 GCF_001194135.2 Octopus bimaculoides
ATTGTTTCCTGTATGCCACAGACTGAAGATTAACTTCTACGACTTGATTCATAACCAGAACTTTTGGCAGGTAAAATCAACCTGCGCCAGATTAGACATCGGGGTAGTGTCTAGGGACTAACTCTATACACTATCAAACGTCTGAAACCCCGTTTCGAAACCTCAACACTGGACGCATTTCAAATTGTTGCTCGGGGAAATCTTACATTTTATAGATGTAAAGGGATACAAATTTATAATTTCATGGAATTTTAATATGAAATTCCGTAAACGATGACTGGCACATTTAAAACTTGTATCTAATTCTAACCGTAACCCGACGCTCATGTTTACCAGCTGTGATATAAATTAAATAAATAAATATACATAATTTGCCTTGAAAAACGTTAATAATTTCCTAATTTCCAGTTATTTGCAAAACGAAATATATACGAAGAAATATATATTACAAGTGACGATAATAAATAATAGAAATTGAATTTCTGAAAAGAAGCTAACAATGAAATCTATAATGAAATTTCAATAATTCAGCAATAACTATCAAATTTTGTTTTCCAAACTTAGAGATTTTTTTTCCTTTTGTAATCAGAAGTTAATTTGGTAAAATAAATAATTGACGTTTAAATTGATCGCCATAATATATGTGTATAATGTAAATGTATTTTTTAATATAAGTCTGAAAGTACGTAGCATTGGTTGTATGAAGAAGGTATGTGTAAGTATACATGTACTTGATAATTAGTTCTTACCTAATGATGTTGGTAGCAAGGCAGAAATGGTTGAGCGAGAGACAAAATGTGTTACTGTATTTAGTCACGTCCCTCAACATTCTTATTCAGAATTGTTGATTTGGAATTTTGGGATTTCATCGTCTCTTCTCTTTTCAAAAATTCGTGGTCATTGTACCTATATCAGCAATGAATATTATAATTGATTACCTATAAAATTAATGAAGGTGCTATAGAGCGGGTCGGCACTCTAGACCGCATTGTTGCAAAGCGGCATTCTTAACTACACAACCATGCATGCGCCTCTGTTTAAGAATGAACACAAACTAAATGCAATACATGTTAGTAAAGATAAATTGACAAGCTACTGTTCTTTACTGATGAGCCCCATAACTGAAACCGGCGTGTTTTATAAGTAAATCTGAAGTATTAAATATATTGAAGTTTAAGTGTATAAAAATACCGTTTTTCAGCCACATGAGAAAGAAAGTGGGAGTATTTCATATCTTCACGTGCTTCTCTCTTTAACTGAAGAAATGGATACTAGGAAGCAAAGCAATTTTATAAGAAATAAACAAACAAACAAAGAAAAAAAGGTATTGCTTTACACGTTCCCGTCTTTTCTCTTGTTTGATTTGTTAATGCGTATATCTGAGAGCTACATATTCAAACAGCAGAAAGCATGTATACTAAAGAGAACGCTTTAATTCGGACACATACATACATACATACATACATGTACATACATACATATCTATATATGTATATACACACACACACTAACACACACACACACACACACACACACACACACACACACACACACACACACACACACACACACA
>NC_069000.1:1943125-1951083 GCF_001194135.2 Octopus bimaculoides
ATATATATATATATATATATATATATATATATAACTGTACGGACATACATATATATTCAAGCGTAATCAGACACACTGAAACACGTATGAGCATACAGCAACATGAACATATATCAGATTAAATACTCATATACGAAACAAACCTACGCACACTAAACACACAGATTCGTACGCTCACAAACACATAACAGAAACACACGCATAGTGACATCGACACACACACACACACATATAAACATAGGGATATGTATGTACATGCATACGTTTATACATACTGTTTCTATGTGTATCTGGAGTGATTAGGGGGTATTACTGTATTTGTGCGTGTGTGGACATGCGTGAAGGCTGCGAAATCAAGCAGAAATAAACACCAGCGTAAAATTAACGAATGAGCTGGTTGCGATTTTATTGAAG
Source organism: Octopus bimaculoides (assembly GCF_001194135.2). Taxonomy (NCBI): domain Eukaryota; kingdom Metazoa; phylum Mollusca; class Cephalopoda; order Octopoda; family Octopodidae; genus Octopus; species Octopus bimaculoides. The sequence continues at coordinate 1,943,540 of NC_069000.1, forward strand.
AATTATCAAGACGCATACACTTACAGAAACATACAAATACAGAGAGGCGCATGCGTACACATTCGCACATACTGACACAAACACTGATAGAACTCATACAAAGGTACCTGAACGTACATACGGACAAAATACATACACTTATATATATGCCGCCATATATGCTCTCTCTCTCCACCCATTCATTCTTTCTCAATATACATATATAATATAGATATATATATATCTGTGTATATATATATATATATGCGAACACACTAACATCTATCTATCTAAATAAATATATGTTTATTTGTATATATAACACATATATACATACGTACATGCATGCATACACACAGGTATATATATATATATATATATATATATATATATATAACAAATCTATGTACACACACATATATATATATATAGATATATATGTGTGTGTACGTATATGCATACATACACTAACGCATGCACATGTACACACACGCAAACTCGCATGTATACACACACACACACACACACACACACACACACACACACACATATATTTATGAATTGTAGAACATTTCACTTTTATCTAGAAACAGCCATTTCTTTTAATTAATTCTATTTTTAGAAATGTCTTTTTTTTTCTCTGTTAGAGAGGAGAAAGTTTGATATATTATAGAAAAGAGATTTTGGAAAATGTTTAATTTTACGATTCAGTAGATTTCTGTAAGATCGGCGCCTTGTTTATAAAATTGGCTCCGATGTTCAAATCATTAGTTTTTCTTTCATTTTAGAATGTTTATTTCATTAAGTACATATATCTATCTTTTACTAAGCCATAGTTTCTTAATTCGATCAGTAAGCTCGTAAATTTCCAGTTTTCTTTTAGTATCCAGAATTATAAATCAAATTCTGTGAAACTTGCAATTAACATGTTCGAGTTTTCAATTTTGAAAACCATTTTTTGTTTAATGAATAAATTCGTTTTGTATTGTTTTTGTTTTTAATCTTTGCTTTTAGATTTTGATGCAAACGGAAAGAGAGAAAAGAGAAAAAGACATATTGAGTTTATGCTTACTTTAATGGTATATTGGTTATTTTTTCCATTAATGATCCATGTTATGGCAGTGGACTATCGAAATATGTACAAAATTTATCGATTGATTGTTTTCAGCACATTCCTTACTAGAGTAGAAAATACAATACATTAACCCTCTCAGTGTCCTAACATTACTTGGTTTCAAATTTAGGTAAACGAGCAGCAATTTCTGGGGAGGTGCTAAGTCCATTCCGTCGATCCCCGAGTTCAACTGTTACTTATTTTATCGAGCCCGAAAGGATGAAAGGCAAAGTCACCCCCGCAGTATTTGAACTCAGAACGTAAAGTCGGACGAAAAGCCGCTAAGCATTTTGTCCGGCGCCTTGCTTTCCATTAATACCCTAATTGGAGGAATGAGCAGCATATAAAACACATTGCTTGAAGATATAGCTCACGATGTCCGTGCAGCTACTGTTTATAACTCGCTCAGAGATTTATTACTACTTGCATATACTGAGCCTGACTTTTGAGGAAGTCATTCCTTTTTTAGGTGTCACGTGAATGATATTCCTCTGGTCAAAAGTGTGAAGGTGCAATTGTCCACTTGCGATAAAATGAGCAACTTAGATAAGGGCGAATGTACGATGATTGCTGCTCCCAAATCATATTCGAATGCGAATGACAAGCGAGTAAGCCGTAGCCATTGAGTTACTCTGTCACTCGACCTGCTGAAGCTGGCAGCCGAATCAAGCAGAAATCTCACATTATAGTCTTAAAGAAATTATGCATTGAGTAATGTTGTTTGGAAGAAACGAGTGAATGGTTATGATTAGCTATATACACTTTGATCGTGGGTTTGCTCGTTCCGGTCTGATTGGCAGAGAAACAAGAGCAACAACAAACACAACAACAACAGCAACAATAAACAAACAAAATGAAGAAAATCTCTGCTTATGACCCAACGACCTGTTAAGGATTACAGTACATTTGCTCTTTTATAAATCGACTGAAATCGTTCAGAGGGACTGAGAAAGAAAGAGGGGGGAAAATGAATCAATAATTTCTTTTTTCTCTTCGTATTTAGATTAGATTATTCATTGTGATTCATAATTTTGTAAACGAGAAAAAGAAATGAACGAGAAATTTAGATTAAATATAGGAACAAAAACAAATGAAAAACAAAAGAAGAATAAATATAAGACACGAAAATCTATTATTGTATGCTAGGTGGGAAATAAGGAGATGAATCCTCTTTGTACAAATTAATTTAATTAAAGAAAGCTCTTAGAGAGAAGAAAGACATTCATATATGCAACCCTCTGTGCTTTTTTCGTTCTGCTCTACTCGACTGCAGTGAGGAAGAAAGGAAAAAAAAAGCGCCATTAAAATAAGACTGGAATATTACAGACAATAAAGTATAATTTATTGACAAGAAACAGATAAATTATGATTGCTTGATTGCGTAACATTGTAATAGTCAGCAAGCATCATTCCTTGTTATATTTGGCTAACAGCATACTATTATTTTTATCATCATTATTATTATTATTATTATTATTATTATTATTATTATTATTATTATTATTATTATTAAGGCGGCGAAATGACAGAATCGTTAGCACGCCGGGCAAAATGCTTAGCGATATTTCGTCCGTCTTTACGTTCTGGGTTCAAATTTCGCCGCAGCTGACTTTGTCTTTCAACCTTTCGGGGTCGATTAAATAATTACCAGTTAAGTACTGGGGTCGATGCAATCGATTAGTCTCCTCCCCCAAGATTTCAGGCCTTGTGCCTATAGTAGACAGGATTATTATTATTATTATTATTATTATTATTATTATTATTATTATTATTATATATATGTTCCAAAAAGAACAAACACACACAAAAAAAAGACAAAAACGCGAGGACGTGGTACATGTAATGTATTAGCAGACGCTCAGGAGCGAAAATATATATATATAATATAATATGTGTGTGTGTCTGTGTATAAAGGTAAGATCCAACGATCCAGGTGTAGGTAGTTAGTAAGATTTGAGATGTCCGGAGAAGGTATAAAAAAACAATACCGGTTCTGCAAGATAGGAAACATATGCACCCTGGATTTTACCTCCTCCATTCCCTAAATTTGAACATATATATATATATAGGTACACAGATGCACACACACACACACACACACACACACACACACACACACACACGCACACACACACACACACGCACACACATTCTGACGCCCAGAAATAATACTTAGAACATCCATTGTGAACATTATGTATTTCATGTATCGTATTATGACGTACGATAATTTTCTCAAATTAGAGATATTTTGGAAGTATTGGTATTATCAACAGTACCTGAAAATGTGGCAACAATTCTTGTCAGCGTTCTGATTGTTGACGTATTGGTGTAGTCAGGGTTACGTTACCCATCTGTCTATCCATACACCTTCACTACCAGCAAGTGTGCAGAGGTGACACCTTCCGGATCACTCATGAACATTTAAGCATTATGTCATTCTATCATCATTGTATAAAATCGATTGGAATTGGTACTGGCTTCTTGAAAAAAGAAAAGAAGAAAATATCTTCATCTAATATTAAAATGATAATTTGGTTTTTGTCAAGTTTAATTCTTGTATTTATTCTTTGAAAAATTATTTGCGAAATGTCGTTTGTCAAAATAAATAAATAAATAAATAAATAATTAAACAAAGGCAAAAAAAAAAAAACGGAAGTGAATTTAATGAATAGGTTTTGGTTTAACTTGCATAGCAGAACTAAAAGACACCCTCATAGCATGATTTGTAATTTGGTAACGAGCAATGGAAATTTGAAACGGTCATGATTGAAAGAACATCGAGAAAGCAAACCTATAAATCATGTTGACACCTAGATCGATATTTTCACGTGGTAAAGAATTTGTTACGGTTAGAAAGTAACGGAGTCCATATATCCCTTGACTCCTGCTGCTGGAAATCTATGGAAACCTTCTGTAATTTTCGTGTACGATCGCTAAACGTAAAGGAAAGCCCCACACATTTGGAGAAAACTTGCTGCTAAGAATTTTGCTCGGCGTGCTAACCATTCTGCCAGCTCCCAGCCTTATGATCTTCTATAATGGTATATGAATATAAACTGAGAAACTTAAAGAATATATCCTGGGGTCGATTTGCTCGACTAAAGGTGGTGCTCCTGCATGGTCGTAGTCAAATGACTGAAACAAGTAAAAGAGTAAAGAGTATATATATATATATATATATATATATATATCTTAAATAGCAAAATCGAGATAAAGAGTACACTGAGCTTGCCGTGGTTAGTTGAAAATCCGACGTTTCGGACAGATTTCTTTCTTCCGAGAAATAAGAAGAAACATAATTTTACATCCTGTAAGTTCCTTTTGTAAACAAATACGATGTAAAATACTGCCGTTGATACCTCTCTATGTATATGTATACACACACACACACACATATATATATATATACATAAACGCACACACACACATATTTTATGCATATAAAATATGTGAATAGGGGAAGATAAGACCAGTTAGAGGTCTGTATAAGGAGACTATAGTAATAAACAAGAGTTGAATGTTATTATAAGACTTAGCAATGTTCATGTTCATTCTCTTCTTAAAGCATGGCCAAATATTACAACTTTCGTCGCTGTGGCGAAAATTAGTAACCAAGTGTACGTTTGATCGATATTTGATTTTTAACTCGGGCTGAGGTGGTGCAAGGTTCAATGATTCTATACTATATCCTTCTCAGTCACAATTCTGAGAGACGCGGCTTGAACTGCCAATAAAAGTTATATGAGTCCATAAGAGATGAAATAACGCACATGAAATATCGAGAGGTACAAGTTTTTGAAAGAAACATCTTCAAGTACGCAATGTATGATTTATTTACTGCGTGTCTCTGGTTCTCCTTCTGTTTTATGGCATGCACTATGTGAAATCTGTTGTGCTTTACAACGTATGTATATTTAGACACAACACAGACAAAAATACATACTACAATACGCGAATATATCCATATATATATATATATATATGAATTTTATGTATGCGTGCAGTTAAAAATATATACACTCACATATAATCTATATATGCATCTATGTATATGTCTATGTCTATATGCATGTATATATATGTGTGTGTACATACATTCATACATACATACATACATACATACATACATACATACGTACATACATACATACATGCATATATATATATATATATATATATATATATATATATATATATATATATATATATATATATATAGTCCATAATTTTGTTTCAGCACTGATAAACTTCAGAATTTAAAATTATATTTACGTACTTATTCATTCTTAATACATTTGGCCAGATTTGACTGTGGCCATGCTGGAGCACCTCCTTTTACTCGAACGAATCGACCCCAGCACTTATTCTTTGTAAGCCTAGTACTTATTCTATCGGTCTCGTTTGCCGACCTGCTAATTACGGGGTCGTAAACACGTCAGCATCGGTTGTCAGTCGATAGTGGGGGACAGACTCATGTTTTATAATGTGTACATTATAGAATGGTTTTCTGTTATTCGGTTTTTGATATCATTTCATCTATTGTGCTCACCTTGTTTAGTGTACTGATTACGTTATTCATAATGAATAAATTATTTCAAATATGGAGTGGAATGTAGTATTCATATTCATTCAGCTCATACTTCATCCTGATACTCGAAGAAGGCACATACAGGTTTGACCAAAAGTCACCCGACAGTAAATCAAAATTCCGTAAATACTATATGTAATTCTGTATTGACTCAAATGGAAAAATGTGTCGCTCAAGAAGACCTTCAGTTTGAACAATTTTCATGATGTTTCATATTTAGATGCTTTTCTTAAATTCATTCAGTTGTTAAACATAAATAAATCTTGGAATTACATGGTTTTCATTTACTGTCAGGTGACTTTTGACCAACCCTGTATATTTACGTGTATGTGTGTGTGTGTCTGTGTCATTGTGTCTGTGTATGTCACCTAACATCACTTGACTATCGTGTTGGCGTGTTTATGCCCACGTAACTTAGCGGTTCGGCAAAAAATACCAACTGGATAAATACCAGGTTTAAAACAATGCAATAAATAATGGAGTCAATTCAAGAAAATGTCCACTCAAGAAAATTCTTCAAGGCGATGCCCCATCATGGCCACAGTCAATGAAACAAATGAAAGATAAAAGAGAAAAGATGTAGCCAAACAATAGTATATCTTTATGGGCAGATTATGTGTATTATTCCACTTAGCGCAGTCCGCTTGACTGTGCATAGGTCCACGTATTTGGAATAACAACGAATTTTTATGCAGCTGCAGTATGTGAAATCTGAGATATGGTTCATTAATTTGTGGTACCGAATTCAATTGCTTGAATGGAAATAGTTTGGATATAGTTAAAACTTGACTCCGTTGATTTCCCTCGATAAACTACAAAAGATTCAGTCTTTAGAGAGGGAATCAACTTCTGAACGTGTTATGGTATTCCCTAATTTGCGTTCAGAAATATTACTTATGTCAGGTCTCATGTTTTGCTAAATTTACATTCACGGCTATATACAGCAAATGAAATACTAATAGGAAGTATTCATAGCTTTCTCGGATGTCCTTTGGGAGAGCGTTATGTAATCTATATTTGACGTGGTTCGATAGAACTAATAGTAATAATAATAACAATAATAATAATAATAATAATAATAATAATAATAATAATAATAATAATAATAATAATAATAATAATAATCATAGTCAGTCGACAAAAACACGTACAGAAAAGAGGAAAAAATAGAGCATTATATTATTTGGAAATTGAATGATAAGATTTATCAAATTCGAAGCAAATTTTTAATATGAAATGCAATATCAATGTTAAAAATGACGTATTTATTTAATGTATAACAAAATGTGGACGCTATTGATTTACAGACTATTAAGGTTTTCTGTTTGCAGTATGAGAGCAAGGAAAGAGAAAGAGAAAAGACACCCAGAAAAGTAATAATAGTAACAATAAATAAAATAAAATAAAAAAAGATTATTAGAAACAGATAATAGAAATATATATTGTGAAAATATGATGAGCATTATATACATACATATGGAAATGTATATGTATGTACATATATATATATATATATATATATATATATGTGTGTGTGTAAATATAGAAATATAGACATATATTTACGCACACACACACGCACATATATATATATATATATATATATATATTTACACACACACACACACATATATATATGTATATATATGTGTGTGTATGTATATATGTGTGTATGCGTGTATGTATATATGTGTATGTGTATGTATGTATATATGTCTATATATATATGTGTGTGTGTATGTATATCTATACGCACATATATATATGTATATATATAATATATATATATTAAAGATACTATATATATATAATTTATATTAAATATACTATATATATATATATATATATATATATATATAT
>NC_069000.1:1951093-1952914 GCF_001194135.2 Octopus bimaculoides
TATATACTATATATTATATATATTTTCTACATGTATTGTAGAAATAAATGAATAAATAAATAGATAAAAAAATACAAATAAAAGTTTAAAGCTGTGTATTGTCAAATATAAATATTGTTTTCTTTATCGGTTAAGAAATATGATATAAATTTTATGGAAACCCATGGATATTATTATTATACTGAGAAACTCAAACAGCTGTCACATTCATTTGTCGATTTAAAAGTGATATAAATGCTAAAATAAATATCTGCTTTTTCTCTTCAACTTTAGAATACCATGATTCAAATAAACAGAACTGTTTTCCATTTTGTATTTTTTTGTTGTCGCTTCAGAAGGAAAAAAGAAAATCATTATTAGAAAACTCAAAGTTTATAATCGATTCAGAAGGTTTCGTTCTTAGAATAACAAAGTTAATGTATGCCTAGCAATTATGGTGTATGTGTAGGTACGTATTTAGTTACATGTCTGCACGTTTTGGGTTCGGGTCCGTTTATCGCCTTTTTGTTTTACTTGTTTCAATATTTGGATTGTGGCAATACTGGAACACTATCTTGAAGGGTTTAGACACAGAAATCGATCGTAATACATAGTTTTAAAATTCTGGTACTCAATCAATCGATCTTTTTTTGGTGGGGGGCGTCTAAGCTACGGTGGCTTAAAACAACCCAACATCAGTTGTCAAACGGTTGTGGGGAACAAACAAGGACACACACACACGCGAACACACACAGACACAGACACACAAACACACACACACACATTCGACAGGCGTCCTTAAGTTTCCGCATACAAAATCTTTAGTCTTTAGTCGTCAGGTTGCTGGATGTAGTGGAGTAGGGTGGGGTGGGGTATTACACCATTCACGTTTTTTCTGTTGAAGATCACTCTGTGTCGTCCAGGTAATGATCACTCTGTTTTCTCTTATATGTGGACCATTCTTAATCTGTTTCAATTTCATGTCCCCTCCGTGTCGATAATATTCTAACATTTCTGTTATCCACCGATCAAGAAAAACGTCTCAATGACCAATACCCAAAGAGAACTAATATGCCGATGTTGACAAAGACCTTACTCATCAAAAGCTAATGGCTTCTGGCTTAAAATCAGAAACAGAAGGGTTTATCATAGTAGCCCAAGATCAATGCTTACCTATAAGAAACTACCAGGCCAACATATTAAAGAACGATAGCTTCCCAACATGTATATGTCAACAACAAAATGAAACCACTGAGAATTTGAACTCAGAGCGTGAAGACAGATAAAATACCGCTAAGCATTTCGCCCGACGGATATTAAAAAAAAATATATATATCTTTCCCAACTTTGCCTTATATGCATGTGTGTATGTTTAAGCAATGCAGGTATATCAGGTATATCAGGTATATCAGGTATATCAGTTGTTAGTTATATTTTATAATTTCAGTTGTTTAAACTCAACTAAACAATGATTGTAACTTTATCTTCTCAAAAATCTCATTCATTGTGAAACAAACAAACACACACAAAAAAAAAAAAAAGAAAGAGAAAAGAATTGAAAGAAAACCAGCAGATGCGAAATAATTAGGAATATGGCAAATGTAATTTGGAAACTGCATGAATAATTAAATAAACATGACATTACCTGTGATGAAATATAATCTGGAGGATGGAACTAATATATAAATAAACAAAACCAAAATGAAGCGAAAAACGAGCCAAAACTTTTGAAAATGAAAAATTACAAACTCAGAATTAGCACTTTACAATAAATTGATTGATAGCAAAATTCACTAGTCTGAGCAAAACCACCACCACCACCACCACCACCACCACCACCAC
>NC_069000.1:1953081-1959242 GCF_001194135.2 Octopus bimaculoides
AAATGAATATATTACTGAGAGAGTGGGAGAAGTGAATAATTTGTTGGAGTGGCTGTGTGGTAAGTAGCTTTAGCGTGCCGGACAGAATGCTTAACGTTATTTTGCACACCTTTACGTTCTGAATTCAAATTCCGTCGAGGTCGACTTTGCCTTTCACTACTTCGGGGGCCGATAAATTAAGTTGAGCACTGGGGTCGATGTAATCGATTCACTCATTCCCGAAATTGCTGGCCTTGTGCCAAAATTTGAAACCAATATGAAAAGATTGGAGACAGAGGTGAGTTAAAGAACCACAAAAAATAATTAGCGAAAATATGGTACAAGTTACCAAGCCATACTCATGCGCAGGTGACAGCTGAATCCTAGAATTAATATTTCACGGTGAATAGAACAACAGAATTCATACTTCTCACTGGTTTTCAAGGATTAAACTGATAACAGACAATGTCTGTTCAATTATAACTAATTCTAAATGACAATTCTAAACCTTTTCCTCAAATCTCTGTTATCTACACTCTAAAATTAAATGAGTCGCTGTACATGAAATTAAGTCTACTGTCAAATTAGCTACGGAGACACCTGCCGTGGAATTGAATTGACAATAGTGAAGTTGTAATTGTATACCTAGAAAATAGTTGTATACGTCTCTAGAGATAAAGTTGATTAAGTGTGTTGTATGAAATATAGTAAATGATTAGAGGTACTTTAAATGCATTTACAACGGTTAATCAAAAGCTAGTTGCGACCACATCGCCTGGTGGGCATACAAATATCATGTGACATGTTCTAAGGAATTTTATGCAAGAAAATGCCTAATTTCGTATCGGCAGAATTATTATTATAATTAATATGATAATAATTATGACAAAAATTACTATCATTATGCTAATTTAAGGCGGCGAACTGGGGGAATCTTTAGCACGCCGAACGCAATGTTTAGCGGCATTTCATGCGTGTTTACGTTCTGAGTTCAAATTCCGCCGAGGTAGACTCTGCAGTCCATCTTTTCGAGGCCGATAAAATAAGTACCAGTTGAGCACTGTAATCGGTTGACCCCTTCCACAAAATTGCAATAAAAAAAGGGTTTATGGCATTTTCAGGTTGTTTTTTTCTTATTTAGTATATTTCTAAATAATATGCGATAGTATGTGTGTGAGGGTAGAAAACATGGCGTTCTGTATGTTTTGGTATTGAAGTGTCAGATTTATTCGTTCATTTTTTTTTACTGCCTTTCCTCCTTCCATGTTTATCTTAATCTTTTCTGATCTTATTCCCTTTAGCATGAAAAATAATTTTTAACGTATTGTTTTGTGCTTTATTTTGTAGCTCTATTCTCCTTCTACAACTTTTGCATATTGTTCTTAAAATTTAAATATGTTTTACCATTTTTTTCAGACATGTGACTATAGGTGGTGGTGGTGGGGGAAAGTAAAAACTACGAACGAATTTATCTCACAATCCAATAGTTTGACATGGTCTGCGAGGAAATATTGATGGCCCCGAGAGAATTGACATAACTTTTCTCCCAGGCCAATCTCAACAGAAACCAGGGACACTTGTTAAGGAGGAGCATAATATATTTTCCAGAAATATAGTCACACAAATATCAATAATTAGACATATATATGACCAAAATTAGTGTAAATATTCTCCTGAAGAAGCCATTAAAACATCTCAAAGAGCATTTAATAGGAAAACCAACGAAAAACCAAAAAGAAAGCAAATATTTTATATTTGAATAAGAAATTAATTTTAGTTTAAGCTTTGAAATTTATAATTTAATCATCTGAAATCTATGACCGGAAATAAATAATGTTATAAACAAAAAAAAATATAATTATTGATGAAATATGAAATAACAATAACCAACTTAGTTGATATCTTAAGCTAAGAACAACAACACTACCATCACCACCACCACCACCACCACCACCACCAACAACAACAACAACAACAACAACAGCAAGAACAACAACGATGACAACAACAATAAAGGTAATATTGATAATAATGATGATGATGATGATGATGATGATGATGATGATGATGATGATGATGATGGTGATGATAACAATACCAAATTTAGTTTCTGGTATCATTAATTTTTTCTAACGAAGACAGAACAGTCAGCAACAATAACCCTGGACAATCACTGGAAACATGAATGGTAAATTAACGCCGACGCTTTTTTTTGAACTGTTAACGTAATCTTTAATAAAACATAGTCTTTAATAAAACGTTAGCAGCAAATTTGGTAAACTAACATCGCCAACTTTCGTTGGCCATGAGCAACAGCTTTGTTAGTCATACAAAAGGACCTCAAAAGAGCCTCGCGTCTGTTACAAGAAATATTAAAAAATAAATTTAGTAATATTAGTAAAATTACATTTAAATTTGAATGAAGATTGGTATTGCTGCTATTATCTTTATTAATTTTAATAATAATGTCAACATTGTTTCAATTTGAATGCAATTTTATTGAAACAATGCAGGAATTTTAACAATGATTTCAATTTTTGGTACAAAGCCAGTAATTTCTATGGGGGAATGTAAGTGGATTACATCGGAGTATACGGTTTTTCTTCAAATGTGTGTGTGTGTTGCAATGTATTACATCAAATTATGAGATGTTAAATTTTTAAGAAACTTTTTACCCAATTTTATAAGATTATGTGAGAGAAAATGTTTAGATTGAAACAAGAACCAAGAAATTCCAAACTGAGTGGATTAACCATACGGCTCCTAGTTGAGCCCACAGATAGTTCATTAAATATATCGTGTTTTCTACTTTACTAACGTAATGAAATACGTAGCGTGGGACCTTTTTTCTGGATGAAGATGCACGAATTCCTGATTTCAATTTAGTCTCTGTTATTTGTAGGATAAGTGGATATTTCGAAATCTATTAAATATTTGTTAAAAATACATACAAAAACATACAACAAAGAAAAAATGTAATAAGAATAGAAAAACCTAAAATATCACTGTTTTTTTCATTCTTGAATGGCGCGAGAAATCGGATTTCGTTTCGACTTTTCTGTGACTATTGCATGCAAATATAGTTTGCGCTTCAGAATAGTGACACGCAAATCTAAAACGTTTAAATATCAAAACGAAAAATATCGCCGTCGCACCCACCTCTCTAAAAAGCAAGAATGTTGTCAATAATATGAAAAGCAGAAAGAATCGAAAACTCCCCTTATACACACACACCACAGAAACACACACATGAAAATGATGATATCAAAATCAATGAGATAAAATGAAAAAAAATAATATTAGACCAACAATAAGAGCTATAGAATTGATATAAGAAAATTGTATTTTACACTGAGTTTTGGCTGCGTGTTAACAACGTTGTTTTATTATTCGTTCAGTAATACTATATTTACATGAATACTAATATATATATATATATATATATATACAGACAAAAAAGGATACAGATGAGACCTACGCAGGCGTACACACACGTACAGCCTGATAGATTGATAGATATAGTAAATAACGTTCACTATGCTACAAGATTTCTTTAAATGTCTTTATATATAAGTATGTGTGCGCGCGCACACAACATATTTATAGACGCACACATGCACAAATATATGTGTTTATTATATACGTATTAATATATATATATATATATATATATATATATATATATATATATATAAGATACAAAATAGGACATGAATGCAAAACATCCGGAGAGTTAATGTTCCTTGTTACTGCCATTGCTTTGCATATGGCAAAACCCAACATCTTACAAAAGCATTGAGATATAATAAAATCTAAACACTCCCAGCTACCTCAGATTTGCTTCAAAATACAAGATTCGCTGATAACCGCATTATTATTGTTTTCCAAAAGAAATAATGATTTCTAGGTAATATCTTAGTTATCTCCCTTGGTTACCTCTTGTTTTTTGAAAACTTTTGATTCACTGATTTATCACTCTTGGCTGTTCTGTTTTTCGTATTAAACACCCACAGAAAATAAGAATTCATTCTTCACATTACAAGGATTATGTCAATTAATCTGGCTTTTTGAACTCACTCTATTACATTAATGAAAGATTACCGTATTCCTGTTTGGTATGCAGAAATTTGGTACCATGCTGTGGAGATCAATTTAAGATAAAAACAACACGACAACAAAAGCTGGCAAATGTGATTGGAATCTATTGACGTTTTAAATCTTCATTTTCGTCGTTAATACAAATTAAACAGATAAAATATGATTCCACATTTTATTGTTATTACCATTGAATTAGCAAGAAAGAACAGCTCTTTTTCTTTTAGGAAGAAGTAAAATGGACCGACCAATCAAAGCAAGGCTTCTAAAAAGAGGCCTTTAGTTAACATCAATTCCAGAAAGTTCAATAAGTGTGATACGAAGAGTACGTGATGTCCTGAGGGCGATAACCATAGAAATACGTTGAATTTAGTATATATTTCACTTGCCTTAATAAACATATGCACACTGAATTATGGCAAGAACGAACAGCTCAAAGTTTAAGCTGAGAAGAACAAAATCTATAAACATTGAAATATGAACACACACACACACTCGCGCGCACATATCCACACACTCATGCACAAAACAGACACATTTATGAATACATAAATACTCGGTACAGTGTAGCTCTCGGGTAAATATAATTCAAATTGTCAGTATCGTTATTCTTGAGTAGCAGCAAACCTATTATAAAATGCGTTCTAACCTTAACCTTAACCATATATAGATTATGTATGTATATATATATATATATATAGCTAGATAGATGGATGGATAGATAAATATATATACACACAATATGTGTGTCTGTGCATGCGTGTGTGTATACATATACATATTTACATATATATGTATGTATGCACACACACACTATATTTGGTTTATATACATATATGTATATATGTATGTATGTATGTATGTATGTATGTATGTATGTATGTATGTATGTATACACAAGAAGTGGCTGCAAAATCCTTCGCTGGCTCCTGTGAACAGTGTAGAAACGTCTGTGTACAAACATACCGCTTCTAAGCTTTCATTGTGTGAAATATCTTAAGAAAGTGGAGATAATGGGTGAATATAATAGGCAATTTTGTTATTGGGGGAGTTGGTGTTATTGCATATATTTACATGTATGTATATATGGTTATACTCGTATATATAATTCTAAGCGTATACAAACTGATATATCTATCTATCTATCTATCTATATATATATATATATATCTATATATATATATCTATATATATATACACACATAGACATACATAGGTATATTTACTCCCACGCACACCTGCACACACTCTCATATACACACACTCTCATATACACACACGTATATGCATAACTATATGCATAATCGTATATGAATACATACGTACTTATAAACATACATACGAGAGAACATCCATATATAAACGTATGCGTATATGAATACGTATATATATATATATATATATATATATATATATATATATATATATATATATATATATATATAAACATATATGTATGTGTGTGTATGTGTATATTCACGTACTTACTAACATACGTAATGTTCGTGTATAAATAATTGTCTAAGACACTCAAATTAAACGAATTAGCGAATGAATTTAAAAAGAAATCTTCTCTGATTCTCTTCCTTTTATATTTTTAAAACCATTTTAGAGCTAATTTAATATAACTTAATTGCAAATTTAATGGTCTTCTGTCTTCCGAATTAGCTCCATAATCTACATTATAGAACATCAGCGTAAAAACGAAAAGTCTCCGCCATTCCATTAAAATCTCAATTTGTTTATTGATAGAAATAATCAGATTGCTTCTAACTCAATATTTAAATCTGTTGTCCGTTATAATGTGATAACCCTGTGCGTGTATAGCTTCAGTTTAGTGCTGGCCACTCTGTGCTTCAACAATTCGTGTTTAGTTTCTTAGGTTACACGTCCGTGGATAATGTTTTTCCTCTCCATCTCACAGGTGCTGAAAGCGGCGTAAGTCTGTGTATTCTCAGATATGAATGCCTGACGGAATGGTGTTATATGATTTAACTTTGTGATTTAATCACACACATGCGCTTTCACGTTCTCAAAGGCACGCAAAAACGCACACACATATATATATGCATATATATATATATATA
>NC_069000.1:1959638-1960300 GCF_001194135.2 Octopus bimaculoides
ACACACACACACACACACACACACACACACACACACACACACATATATATATATATATACATATACATACACACACATATATATATATACTTATATATACGAATACACACACATATAAAAAATATGGGGGTTTGATTTACAGGTGATCTAAACGATTAGGTACGCTAGGTAAGTGCTGTAACGGATTATTAGGGCTCCAAGGTTATAGCCGAGATGGTAGTTATGGAACCATTGCAGATTTCCGATGTAGCGGATATATTATTCTTAAAGAAGACAGCAAACGTTAAGGCAAGGTAAACATCTCAAGTGGTATTTATATACAAGTATATGTTTGTATTTATACGTGGATATACTTTTATAAATATATACATACATACATACACATTTACGAGTGGGTGTATATGTGTATATATTTAAATTTTAGTTAAAGCGACGGAAGCCATCATTGCATTGAAATCATTTCTGAAGGTAATAAATAATACTAAATGTTAAATGATATCTAAATGTTAGATTACTTCAAACATCACGAGAACGCTTTGACGACCAGATTTAAATCGACTGCAGTTTTAACGTGGGATAAATTAGCTGACAGATTTATCGAAACAATCTCCCCGCATCACACAGAAACACATACACACACGTATGCAATATATATATATATA
>NC_069000.1:1960310-1960858 GCF_001194135.2 Octopus bimaculoides
GTACACGTGTCTGTGGAGTGCTCAGCCACTTGCACGTTAATTTCACGTGTAAGCTGTTCCGTTGATCAGTTCAACTGGAACGCTCGTCGTCGTAACCGACGGAGTGCCACGATATATAGGGTGTTCAAAAAGTCTCTCCACAGTGAATTTTTCGGTGAACGGATTATTTCGAAGGGACTTTGGCCACCAAGATCATCTGATCCACCAGATCATTTTTTTCTGGGGAGCAAGTAAAGGATCAGTGTACAAGAATCGCCTAAAACCATTAATGAGCTAAAAGACGCAATCATAACATTCTCCCAGTCCAGACCGCATCAGAATCTCCAAGATATATTTCAAAACATGTGTAGAAGAGTATTGAAAATGAAGGACGATACTGTCAACACCTCTTATAAAGTTTTTTAAAGTCTTGTAAAGTCTAATATATTATTTTGTAGTCTTCTTATACCATCTCATAAATATTTATTTTGCAATAAAATACTTACTGCAGAGAGACTTTTTGAACACCTTGTGTGTATATATATATATACATACATATATATATATAT
>NC_069000.1:1961059-1962774 GCF_001194135.2 Octopus bimaculoides
TATATGTATGTATATATATATATATGTGTATATTTATTTTCACCTATCGCAAGGGGTTTTGGAACGTAACGACCGCGATAGTCGAGGAATTAAAATATATAAAAATAAGAAAAAAATACAAGAAGGAAAATGCACACAGTTTTCTTCCTTTTATTTTTATATATAAATCTTTCATTTTCATTTTTATTTTTACATATTTATTTTTATATATTTATTTATATAAAATTATTTTTTGCATTACAACTCACAACGCGGGGATTAATCAAAATTCACCAGGTCCCCTTTTCACGGCGGTGCTCAAGAATGGCCACAGCTCTGAGCTGAAACGACAAAGAAAAAATATATATATGTTTGTGTGTGTGTGTGTGCGCGCGCACCTGTGTGACTAACCGCTTGTGTATAATTAGATACATACCTGTACGTGAATATATTTGTATCTGTATGCGTTTGCTGGCGTATAATACCTGTAAGTAGCTAGAAACCACATACATTTCTAAGAATGGACTGACATGAATGCATATATATATATATATATATATACAAATAGAGTCACACATACACTTAAAAATAAAATCCCTTCTTTTTCTTCTAAGAGTAAGGTGACGACAGAATATTAAAATAGGGGAAAAAATAATAATAAATAGAAAGAAATATGAAAAAAAAGGAAAACATAAACATATAAACAATTTCGGAGCAAAAATTCCAATATGAACAAAACTGAGGGAAGAAAAAACAAACGAAATACCAAAAAGAAGTAAAAAAGAATCGTATCAAAATATGATATAAAAATATGATATAATTAAGATGATATCAAAACAATAAATTTGATATCATCAACGTCAATAAAACATCAGATAAATCACAAACATTAACAATGATTGACGCTGAAGCAAAAAAAAAAAAAAGAAATAGAAAGCAAAAGTAAATAAATGAAATAAAATGACTTAAAACAGAGGTAATAAAATAAAAAAGCAAAATGGCGGCGTAGAAAAAATGTGAGACGAGAATGATATTTCAATACATTCAATCAAATAACCAGAAATACATTGATTTATTGTGGGTTTTTGTTCTTGTTGTTCTCCATAATTCCATTCATTATTCATAACATGGCTTTGCAGAATCGTCTGTTGTGTTTTAATGGCAACGAAAATGCGCTGAATTTGATGTTGAATCTGATATAGTGATAACTTTATTGAATTTTGCAATCATTATTATTCTTTATGTATGTGTGTGTGTGTGTGTGTAAGTGTGCGTGTGTGCGAACGTGTGTGTGTGACAATGTGTGTGATAATATCTTTGTAGCTGTCACTTTTTGTTCTTTTTTTCACTGGCACAAAGGTCATATATTTTACGTGAATATGAAAAGTTCGTGCCATTTTCCAACTTCTTAGCTTCTCCTTCACATAGTTGCACGACCTGTTCGAAACAAGATGCGAAATTATCCTCAAATCACACAGTCCCGACAAAAGTCAAAGGAAATGATATAATTAGATAATGCATTGTTAAACAAATTTGCGTCTAAATAAAATATATATATATATGTTAGGATGATCACGGATGGAACGCCTTCGACCATAAACATTCTGGATCATAACTGTTCTCTGGATATGAACAATAATAAGATCAACACTAGCCCCCACTTTGGTCCTCTTCACTGAAATCTTATGAAACTGCTTTCTAAATTCAAACAAATTATACAATTCAATTGACATATA
>NC_069000.1:1962784-1964828 GCF_001194135.2 Octopus bimaculoides
TATATAGTTTTATATGCATGTATTTACCACAAGTATTTTTATTAGCATGGTGTATTTTTCTCTTTTGTAGGAAGCTTAAGTACTTCACCTGGATTGCTAACCCATTATTAATCCTCTTTATTTTGATACACACACAAACAGACAGGCGCCCCCACCCATACACACACTTGTATATGTGTTTCGCGTACACGATCGTCTCATAAATTTCTCTCAGATGATTGATTATGTGACGCTAGGAATAATAGCTTGGTAAGATGTTCAGTTTCACATAAACAGAATGCTTTACTCTATTTGTGGTATGTGAGTTCTATTTTCTCAGATTTATTTCGAACTCAAGAGCTCTCACATGTCTAAATGACTCATTACAAGCATCCATATGCATGCACACACACACACACAGATACACAAACACACACACATACACACATATACATATGTATATGTATATGTATATATCCAGGGTGGCCCAAAAGTAAGTTTACAGTTATCACGTAGACACTTTGAATTTCTTTTAAAACATTTTATTACATTTAAATTTCTATCTTACAAACTGAAAAAGGAGCTTGACAAAATTAACAAAATTAGCATAGAATATTAGTTTCATATATATATATATATATATATATATATATATATATTGAAATCCAAAGTTATAAGCATAAAGCATACGCACATACACATTCAAACGAGAGGATATGGTATAGAGAATTTGTTCACAGAACCACGCAGTGAGTCGGTCCCTGAAAACAGGTGATCATCACACGAACATTTGTTACCTACAGAACTAATCAGAGTTCCCTGTCCAAGGGTAACGTAATAATTACTCCTAAAATTTAACTTAGAATGTTGTTCTGCTGTGTAAAATTTATTTACAGTAAAGTAGAATGGAACATTGAATGCTGTATCAGGGCCGAGTTCACCACTGAAAAGTAGTTCAGTTCTATATCTTATATGTTCTCTGTACTTCTTTATCACTCAATTTATAATGTAGGCTGGACATTAAGCGTGGTAAAAATATATAATAAACTAAATGAAATAAATACACACCAGAAGCGTTCACTCATATTTATTGATTGCATTAAAGATTCCGAAAGTTGTCACTGTAGTGCGAAGGCATTTATAAGAGATTCCTGTCACCATTCTCTGAAACTGTCAGTTGTATGGCTGAAGGTAATTCAAATTAATACATCTCAAAACCATGACACGTAATTGTCAAATATAGTAGAAACAGCCACTCCATTTCTACAGCACATCATTTCAACATTGGTTTATGCTTCGTTATACTACCCATAAGGAATTCAAATCATAATGCGTGTCTAATTAATCCACTCTATGTGGATTAAGTAAGCCACTTCACTATCATATTTGGCCACTTTACTGTTAAAATAAGCTAATTCCCCGTGCATCTAGTTGAGCCAGTTCTCAGTGTGTCTAGATTAGCTTCATTTAGATAATTATAACCATGTCGAGATAATTCACTCTATTTTGCGGCCCAATATTCCATTCTACTATGTTTCTAGATAATCCACCGCACTTCTAGATAAGCTACAGCACTGTGTTGATGTAATCAGTTCCATTGATGATCTAGAGAAGTCACACCGCTGTGTCTCGATAAACCAATTACTCCTACTCCATGAATATCCCTCATATGTTTGGGTCCTCACTCGAGACAGGATCGCTGGGAACTTTGGAACATTGATGTAGGCCTCCGTGTTGAGTGTGAGGCCCTGTGGGAAGATGAATGGAGGCATAACGTCACCATCACTTGTAATCACTCCAAACATATATACAAAATGACACGACAAAGGAATATAAAACATTATGTTATGAACATCAGTAACTTACAGCTGTTTCTTCTTTGAGATGATGCAGTGGAGCCTCGAATATAAAGTGTAATTTATACGGGAAAAAGAATTACATTTATTCTTTACTCACGCACGTATGTACGTACGTATGTATATATGTATGTGTCTGTCTGTCTGTCTCACTCTCTCTCTCTTTCTGTGTGTATATACATATATATATATATATATATATATATATA
>NC_069000.1:1965850-1969847 GCF_001194135.2 Octopus bimaculoides
ATCACATCCCCTAGCAGCATCGCCACCACCACCACCACCACCACCACTACTACTACTACTACTACTACTACTACTACTACTACTACTACTACTACTACTACTACTACTACTCATTATGCTTTCAACATAATTCTGGTTTCGGTTTAGAAATTTCAATCATTTTTATCTTATCCAAATGACTTTGATGAACACTCGTCCGTTTCGCATCGTCGTTTCTGTGGCTTTTAGTGTCATATCTAAGGACAGACTACTTAGATTGATATCAGTTGGCACGCACTCTCGCAGACACGATGCACGTAAAAGCATTACACACACACATATGTATGTGTGTGTATGTATGTATATACATATATACACATACACACACACACATATATATTTGCATATCTATGTTTAAATGTATGTATACGTACACACACATACTCACACGTACGCACACACACATATATATATATATATATATACACGACACGTATATAGATGTGTATAGATATGTGCTTGTATCTTTGTAGGTGGCGATATGAATACATCGATGCACATTTTTCCTTATGCAAATGAAACTTTATTTTTGCTTACCTATACACCTGTACTCATAACTAAAAATCTTTCTCTCTCTGTCTCTCTTGTTTCTCCTTCTCTCATTCTGCGTCTCTTTCTTTCTTTCTTTCTCTCTCTCTCTCTCTCTCTCTCACACACACACACACACACACACACACTAATGCGCATGCACGACACAGCCGATAAACAATAAAATGGGAGGACTACATGTACCCGCACATGCATTATGTATGCAAGAATCAAACTATCTATCTATCTATCTATCTATCTATCTATCTATCTATCTATCTATCTATCTATGTGTTATAATAACCCTTCGATGGAATTTATAAATAAATTTATAAATTCCATCGAAGGATTATTGTTCTATATTTATATGTGTGTGAGTGTGTGTGCGCTCGCTCGCTCGCATGTATGTACGTATTAATGAGTGGATGGATGGATGGATGGATGGATGGAGAATTGGATGGATAAGAAACTTGCTTTGCAACCACTACATGGACAAGATTCTTCCACTATACTTTGGGTCGACCTTGCCGTACTAATTAATTTGTTAGGCGCCAACTGTGTGGAATTCCTTTCGCCAAAAGTTGCCGGCTTTGTGCTAAAAGCTTGAAACAGTTAATATAGAATATATAAGGGCCCTGATAAGAAACATTGCACCGTTTAGGGTTCAGCCTCTCTATTAATGAGGAAAGGATTGATATATATATATATATATATATATATATATATATATACATGTATGTATATATGTATGTATGTGGACATGTTAATATCGTTGAATTATGGTGATATTTTAACTACCACATGTTCTAATATATAATTACACAGGATGCATGTGATTTACATTATATTTCGTTGTATTAGTTGCAGATGATATGAAAAATGAAACTAATTCCGTCAGATTTCTTAATTAGAGATACGAATCAATAGGTGATTAGTGGAATATATTTCAAAGACTGTCAGCAAATAGGAAATGTGCCTCAGAATGTCCTTATGACTCGCATTAATTAGAAATTAAGTTCAGTTCTGAGAATTAACGCAAATGCAAGGCGCCTCCATAACAGTAGTTCATTTGATCAGTTATAGAGAATAGTTGGATGACAAAGGCGCGACTTTATTTAAGTATCAGTAGTCGATCGGTTGGATTGTGATTTTGCAATCAGAACAGATCGATGTATGAGTACACTGGAATGTGTGTGTGCGTACGCGCGTTCGACAGTAGAACAGTGAAAACGCCTTACTTAGACATGGGCGCTTCCTTCCTTCCTGATTATAAGGGGGAAAAAAGGCATGTTGAAAAAGTCATGTTCAAGAAAGATAATTGAAAAGGTCAGAGAGCATGATACAATAGGCTGCATGTAGCAAGGCCTCTATGCAAGCAAAATTCCAAGGATTCGAACAAAATCTGACTTAAAATAATAATAATAACAACAACAACAACAATAATAATAATAATAATAATAATAATAATAATAATAATAATAATAATAATAATAATGATGATGATGATAATAATAATGATAATAATAATAACAACAAACTCATAATTTTCTTATGTTTTCTTAAACATTCTCTAGAACAATACTATGTGCAAAACCAAATATATGACACCCTAGGCATAACACCAACATGAACTTCTAACTTGTTGTCCCTTGAGGTCTCTGGGTGAGACTTGGAGCCAACTTGTACAAATACACTAACCTCTGGGACCACTAACCTGGGATGACCCCAACTCCATCAAGCAAGAGCGTTAAGTAAGCAGACATATGTGTGTGTGTATGTAGTTATTTGTGTAAAAGTATGTGATTATGTATGCGTGTGTGTATGTGAGTGCATGCGTCCAGTACGTGTGATTTTGCATGTGTACATCGATGCGACAAGATTGTGTGCATTGCCCTCAAAAGGTGGCTCAGCCATTCGTTAATTAGAGAAGGATAAAATAAGTACCAGGCTGCAAGAATTATTCAGATCTTTATGGGCGACTAATAACCTTGACATCGGTGCCATAACAAGCGTACCAAAAGTATTAAAACCAGTAAAAGAAAATGGAAAAATAAAACTTTTGCATTCGATATAAAGGCTAAGCGTTTTAATTTCCCGTTCTAAATTGCGTTCGTAGAAAAAATATACAAGAACAAAAAACAAATTAAAATACACAAAAGAAATAAGAATAGTGATGTGAAATATTTATCGATGTTTATCCTTCGTCTCTATACTATCTAAACCTACGGGTTAATAGAATAACTATGATAGATACGATTGGAACAGAAGTTGAACGAGAAATATCGATTGTGAACACTTTTATTATAATGTTTAATAAAACATCTCATCAATAACACGAAACGATCTTGTGATCATACACAAGCCCCGGCTGAAGGGGAAAAAAATTATATATTGGAACCAGGAGGTCAGAAAAATATAGCAATTAAGCGTGTTATTATTATTAAAAAAAAAAAAACAACTTTACGAAGAAAATAATATTTTTTCCTTTGTAAATATAGGTCTTGAATACATTTTATTGACACTTTAAATTTCTTTTATTTTAATTGCATATTTATTTTTTTATTTATATTTTAATGGGTTTTTTAAAACCTATTTTCGTTGATAAATTACTTTGAGATTTGAAATGGAAGACACAGTAAATGCATTTTACTTACTCTCGTAGTTCACCTTTCATTGCTCTTTTACTGATGCACGCTATAGGGAAATCTCTTTCTAACCACCACCACAACAACACTAATAATAATAATAATAATAATAATAATATTTATTATTATTATTATTTTATTTATTAATAATAATAACAATAAGGAAGAGGAAACGACCTTCACTAAACAGCGTCAGTAACCTTAATCGTTTCAACAATTGTTTCGCATTTATCAGAGAAATTTTGATGAATCGTTATGCACACACACACACACACACACACACACACACACACACACACACACACACACACACACACACACACACACACACACACACATATTAAGACAAAAACATGAAAAAAAAATAGATGATTGTTGATAGGCTTGGCCGATTTTAAAGATTATTTTTGCGCCAAATAACACTACTTTCACTTTGTGTATATCATATGTGATTTATCACGTTTAACATGCTAACATACGCTCACATTTACGTAGGCTGATACTACTTATACATACATGCGGGCGCATAAACAAAACACACATATATACTATACGACAAAGCATTGCCTTCGCAAAACAATACATAATCACGTGAGAAAACACGCTTCGGAGAAACAAATTTACCAGAACTATTCAGGCAAAAAGTAATTTGGCGAGACTCATCCTTCACATTCTTATCTCGCATTCTCTTCCTACCTTTCTCTCCCTCTACCCCCTCTCTCTCTGTACGTATCTTTGTTTGTTTGTGTGGGTGTGTGTGTGTGTGTGTGTGTGTGTGTGTGTGT
>NC_069000.1:1970763-1971322 GCF_001194135.2 Octopus bimaculoides
TATATATGTATATATACACACACACACACACACAATTATATATGTATATATAACCATCTATTCATCCATACATCCATTCATTCATGCATCCACCTATCCATCCATCCATCCATCCATTTATCTATCCATCCATCCATCCATCCATCCATCACTCTCTTTATCCTCCTAACTATCTCTTTCTACTATTCCAGAGAAATATAGCAACGAAAAATATATTGCCCAATATTCTTGTACAAATGAATTTTTCCAATATAGTTTTGTCGAAACATTTTAATTAAATAATCGTCAACACAGCAGAACACTTTCCGTGGAATCAACAAATTTGAAAATCTACACAAGGCGGCACAAGTATTTGAGAAAGCCATGGTTGATTAAATATATTGATGCCAACCCGCTGATAATAATTCATGAAAGATTTTAATATATTTTTCGAACCCCTGAAATACGTTCTGAAGACCAAGATATAAGTACATACATCTTTGCATAACTATATACATACATGCATATATGCACATTTGCATTGAAAATGCGTGCCATGTATACATGCATATATTCATAT
>NC_069000.1:1972530-1977719 GCF_001194135.2 Octopus bimaculoides
GTGTGTATTTCTATATACAGACATAGATCTACACATAAATGTTTATATGCATGCAAACATAACAAATACATGTAGACACAGTCACACACGCACATATACATACACACTCACATACTCACCCACTCTAACATATGTATATATTTACGTCAAAGTACGTGCTTGTGTACGTGTGCCCGTGTGTTACATTTCTATATACACAAAGACATCTTTACACACACACACACACACACACACATATATATATATATATATGTCTGTATATATGTGTGTCTATATATATGTAAATACACACACACACACACACACACACACACACACACACACACACACACATATATATATATATATATATATATATATATATATATATATATATATATATATATATATAGATATATATCCTATCATGTATATTTTCTATTTTTAAGTGAAAGATGCAAAAGAAATTGATCAGATATACGAGGGGAAAGTAAGTTTATTAACGAGTCTATATTGACGGAGTAAAGGAAATAATTAAAAAGTGTACAACTTCAAAACACATAAATAAGAAAAACAAACACTCAAATAAAAATACCAAAAACAAAAATCCAACATAAAAAGAGCGAAAAAAAAAAAGACATCATAAAACAAGTAAGATCGCGCGAAGATTGAAACGAATGAAAACACACCGTATGATTGATATACAAAAGAAATTCTGAAATGAACATAAATGAAAGATGGAAGATTGGAAAATATAAAGAATACAGACTCCATCCAGACAATAATGTACATCTTGATCAGAAGAAAGAACACCACGATAGACCATGAGGAAAATCAATATTATTATTAATACTATTGATGGTAATAATACTTAAAACTGTTATTATTAATAATAATCAGAAATATGATAATGTGTAGTTTTGCTCCCAGTTTGTTTTTATTATGATTTTATGATTTTATGCTTTACGGTTTTTCTTTGTGAAAACGGAAATGGAGCTTAGCAGAAAGGAAATTGCAAAATGAAATAATCTCACAGAACATTGATGTGCTCGATGACAAATATATTTGTGCTATGTGCATATATGTAAATAGTATATCCATACGTACACACACACACACAAATTTATATATACATATACATAATTTTATACATACATGTGTGAGCAGATTTTACATATATATATATATATATATATATATATATATATATATATATTTGCTTTCTACACCACCTGTCTTCATCTGTTGTGGTTTATATACTGTCATATACTGCTGTGTATGTATATATATATATATATACATACATACATATATATGTATATATTTATATATATGTACATACATATGTACACATAGTTACTTACATTTACATATATGTCTATGTATGTATGTAAGTATGTATGTATGTATCTATCTATCCATCTATCTATCTATCTGTGTGTGTACATGCGTTAGAGTTACAGAAATACATAACAAAAATTACAACAGAGTAGATCCTGCTAAATGCAACAAAACTTAAGATGTTTGCGCAATCCAGACGAAGATTTAATTCTGCCACCCACGTATGCCACAACGGGATTTGAACTCGGATCACAGAGATCTTGGACAACAACTTCTAGGCATCCAGTTTGATGGACGCAACTCAGCTGAAGACACACATGTATACAACCATTGTTCAATCACGTTAATGCAATTATGTATTTAATACATGAAACAATCAGCAATTACCAGCTGGTAATGATGCGCTGAAACAATTGTTGGGATTTGTAAAAACGCCTGTTGAATCCATTTTTTTGAATTAAAATTTAATATATATATATATATATATATATATATATATATATATATATATATATACGTTACAATTAACTTTAACATATGAAAAGATTTAAAATGAAATAGTCATATATTTAAATCAAAAGAAATCCTGCAACAAAGATTATTAGAAATAAATCTTAGAAAGAAACAATAATTCCCATCATAGTTCATTGAAAGGCAATACTGACTGGTAACAAAACACTTCCAGAAAATGAATAAGTGTAAAATAATGAGACGAAGAGCAAATTGACAAAAGAGACGTCTTGAAGACGTACAACGAAAATACAAGTGAGAAAAATGAAAAAATTTTCATTGTATATCACTTAAAATACAACGAGCCTGAAAGAATCGGAGCAAAAATGATTCATTAAGCTGCGTAGCCCAAATAATTTGATAGAAATCTCCATAGACAATGGTGTCAATTTGTTGAATGCATTTTAAAATCTATTACGTAATGCACTGAAATGAATAGCGTGTTCGACAATGACATGTAAAGTTATGCAACACAACGAAAGATCAACACAACGAAAGATCAACACAACGAAAGATCAACATGGTGCACATTTTCAATTGTAATTAGACTTTCATTACGGTTGTTGTAAGCAGATGAAAAGTAAATATTTGAATACCTAGAAAAATGAATTTACTTGAATGCAACTGAATTTCATAATTTACCCTTGGACACTTTATCATTCCCCCACTGCGCAATATATATGCATATGTATATATATATATATATATATATATATATATATATATATATATATATATATTCATACACAGAGGCATACACAGACATACACAAGCACATACACATATATATATAAATATAACGTACATGCATAGATATATACATATATTCATATATATATATATGAATATATGTGTATGTATATATATATATGAATTTATACATACACACATGAGCATATATATATATATATATATATATACATACAAACATCCATGCTTACATACATACATACATACATACACAAGTACATCGTATATCATCAACGATGAATTAGAAAATAATAGGAGGAACCAGTTAAAAGATATTTCGCATACAACCGGAAGTGCTATTAATAGATAAGAAAATAGGAAATTTTGAAGCGAAAAAAAAATTAAGTAAAAAACCATAAAAAAACTATAGAATTAACAACAACAGCAACAACAACAGTCCAATAAGTTGATATAAAAGACTTTCATATATTTCCTATTATCTTTGAAGTGACATTACATGAAAGAAAATCATTTATAATTTCAAACAAGATACTACAAGATTTTTGGAGATTTTCTAAGATGGCTGACAGCTTACGACTTGAAACCATAGAGAAAATAATAAGTGGTTTAGAATATGACGGTATGGAAACGAAGATATTGTTTCCATCACACAAACTTGGCGTCGCTAAATTCTGAAGAATTTCGTTGATTATCGTTCCTTTTCAATTGGAACAAATGACAACGTCTGAAATATTCATGACATTGCCACCTAGGTTTTTCGCACAATACAACCTTGATCAAGAAAGGTAGCAGAAAAAAAAATATATAACTTGAAATTTAAATATATTTATTATGATGTTTGGTATGAATACAACGGACACTATGATTTTCGTCTTGGTTGTTGTGGAGTCTTACAGGATAGATTTGAAATAGAAGAGTTGATGAGAATGTATTGTTAATGTGAATTGAATATATATATATATATATATATATATATATATATATATATATATATATACATACATACATACATACATATATATATACACACATATATATATATGTATCTATATAAATATATATGTACATATATATATGTGCGTGTGTATTTGTAGTATGTGCATGTATATGCCTGCATATCTATGTGTATATATATATTATATAGGAAATACAAAATGGGACAAGAACGTAAAACAGCCAGACAGTTAGGTGATACAAAAAAGGACAACAGAACATCCAGATAGACGATACAAAGAAAACAAGGACGGGTCATTCGGAGTTTTCTTTCCTCAGTCGAGTTCCAGATTATCTTTGCAATTTCGGCTGGTTATACTCGAGATTGTTCCAATCTGGTCAGCCCTAAGGAAAAACTAAGCTAAGAACACTAAATTCCTTGGAAGAAAGCGGCGAATGTACGAAAACAAGGACGGAAAAGAACGGAGAATGATACACAAATGCCAATAACAAAAGATAACAACTTTCAATACAGTAACCACAAGAACATCACAGCAAACCACAGCAAACCACAGCACATACCCAAGGCACACAGAGCTGCGCACAGTAACGAAGTGAAAGCACGCTATAAAAACAAAACTACTAAATAATAATAATAATAATAATCTTTTGTAATCTAGGCACAAGGCTTGAAATTTTTGGGGAGGGGATCAGTCGATTATATCAACTCCAGTACGTAACTTGTACTTAATTTATCGACCCCCGAAAGGATGAAAGGCAAAGTCGACCTCGGAGGAATTTGAACTCAGAACATAAAGACAGACGAAATACCGCTAAGCATTTCGCCCGGCGTACAAACGTTTCTGCCAGCACGATGCCTTATTATAGTAATAATAATAATAATAATAATAATAATAATAATAATAATAATAATAATAATAGTAGTAGTAGTAGTAGTAGTAGTAGTAGTAGTAGTAATAATAATCTTCATCATCAACACCTGCGTCATCATCATCATCATCATCATCATCATCATCATCACATCGATCCGTACCATGATCGTGATTACGACCATCATCATCGTCTTCGTCGTTAATATCATCGTCATCATAACCCTCCACCATCACCACCACCATATCATCATCATCATCATCATCATCATCATAATCGTCGTCGTCATCACCACCACCACCACCACCACCACCACAGCCATCATTGTCACCATAATCCATCTTTCTTTATCTCCTTTTCCAAACACCCTGGTTCTGATTCTCTTTTATCAAAGACAAACTATTTAACGAATATCGATTTTCAAACCCCCTCCGATCTTTTTGTTTACATTGATTGCACTAATTGCTTCACTCATTATCCGCCACAACTTTTGATAATCAACTGATATTGATCTGTGGCCCAAAGAAATTCAGAATGTATCCAGTCTATTCTTGTTTATCGCGAATCTTCCATCACTTTGATTAGAAAAAAAAGTAATTCTTTTCGTGTCGAGATAAATCTGTGGCTTTGCAGCACTAAATCTAGTAAATACGGAGAAGAGCTTTAGGTAGCAATCTGCGAAAGAGACACCCACATGCGCATAACCATCCCTCACAAGTATGCGTGCATGGACATATGTGTGTGTGAGTGTGTGCTTGCGTATGTGTGTGTATGTAAAATATAATGTAGCGTTATATATATATATATATATATATATATATATA
>NC_069000.1:1981241-1989997 GCF_001194135.2 Octopus bimaculoides
ATATATATATATATATGTGTATACATATATATGTATAAATAATATGTACACATATATGTGTGCATATATATATATATATATATATATATACACGCACACATGGAAAGAATACATAACCAGAATGACTAATAATATAATAGATACACATATAAAACTTTGTAAGTATGTGTGTGTGTGTGTTTGTGATTTATTTATTTATTTATAAGTAGGTTGATGTTCTTGACGAAGTTTGTTACCGAGTTTATAGTGCATAAGGCTTATAAAACAGGAAGAAAAATTATGAAGTAGGAAAAATCGATTTGCTAGCAAGTAATTCTATGTAATTAGCCTGGTATCTAAAAATATAAGCGTTCGTTGGTGTACTTAGAAACCGACCTTCTCGCTGGAATAATAGAGATAACAATATTCTTTGAATAGATACAACAAAGACACTGTTTGCTTGCTGAATCAGCTCTGCTATCAGTGATGCTATATTCTAGCATTGTATTTCTGGCTAATTATTTACTCTTCTGAAGTGAATTAGCACAAGCAATTGTAAGTTCGATAAAACGCAGTCGTCAGTATCTTTTAATGGTTCCTTACTTTCTGTTTTCGAATCCAGCCGACGTTGGGATTGCGTTGTATATTATGTATATATTTTTATATCTATACAAAATTATGAAATCGATAAAATTGTTTCCGATTTAGGTACTAGACTATCAAAATGGAGGTAAGGCTTACTCTAATCCCCACCCTTGTGAAATTTTGTACTTTATTTTTATCGACACCAATGACATAAAACGGGAATATAACATAATGCGTGATTTGAACTCAGAACTTCAAAGCTCCAAACAGAAACGCTAGGCAATTCTTCCCACTTCTACCACCGCACTTGTCAATTTTAAATTAATGACAAAAGATGGTTTCTACCATAACGTCCCAACTACCCCAGAACTTTTTATATTTTATGCGTGTATATTCAATCTCATAAATTTATATCACTTCATTTATTTCACTAATTGATTCAAAATAGGAATTAATAAAAGCACAATTCAAGCTGTAAGTTTGATGACATCCTCCATGATCTAATCTCAACTTCCAGGCCTTGTTTGTCTGCATTTGAAAGCGGTCGTTCGTCCTTAATTAATAAGGTATTTCAGTACTAGAAACGAATCATAGAATTTTTGTCTCCTGGTTTCTTGGGACAGTTTTTGTAAAGATATTGGATGTGTAACATGCTGCATGAGTAAGAAGCAGGCTTCCCAAGTATGTAGCCATTTGGAAAATAGTGGATGTACCAACTTTAAAATAAAGCAAATTAACGGAGAATAGGTAGGTAGGTACCTAGATAGATGATCTAGTGGTTAAGTTGTTCGGCTTGTGAGGACGATATTTAGGTCGTAGGGTCGACTTTTTTCTCAGGCAGCAGGTAGTGGCCCTGAGCAAGGAAATTCATTTCCTGTTATCCTCATCTGAACATATACCCTAGACCAGCGTTTGCTCAGCCATTCTCCCACTCCAGCTGCGGCGTTGTAGATATTCCGCTGCTGTCAAGCGTAGCATTGTCGACAGAGTCTCTACGTAAGCTCGCGACTACATACCGATTATACCGGCACATCTGCACAATGCGTCCCCTACGGTTGGACCGAGCAGGAATCAGGATTTCTAATTCTTTTGTTTGTTGATTTTGGAAGGAGACTTCATTTGGGTCATGCTTGCTTGCACCTACTGACGGAAATAATAGTAAGTCCATCGTGATTAATGACATCCACCACTATTTCTGCAATGGTTTAATCATCTTTCTATTTTATGTAATTCTATTTCAAAAGAACTTGTATTGTTTTCAGTGATAGCAATTTCTGCTGAAGTAACACATCGCCGATGATATTAACGAGACTCGGCTTATTTATTACGACTTACTTCCTTACAACTGCGTGAAAACGAAAGAGAATAATAAATAATAAATTAAAGGTGATAGGAAAACAAATTCATAGAAAGAAAATGCAACAAGTTGCTATCACAATCAAGTAATTCACCCGAGAAGGAATGGAAGTGAAGAAAAAAAAGTACAAATACAAAAAGGTCTATTTAAGTTTACTATCATGCTGCAACGATATCGTGTTTTATGTTATCTCTCACGGTAATAAAGAGTATGTACAAAATAACATGGAAGAAAAATAAAACAGTCACACACACAGAGACTCACTGACAGACAGGCAGACACATACACAAACACATGCAAAATGAACGAGTCAAATTCTCTTAATTCACTTACTGAGAGAACTGGAAGTCAAATAATAAACAATGCTACACCTCCGTTTAGAATCAATGAAATGTAAGGTATGAATTGTATGGCACACCCACTCAAGTTTATTGCGTCACACGTCGTACACACACACACACACATAGTATAGTGGTTACTAAAACGACGGAGGGTGCTAGTGAGCACCAGCATTGCTAGAAATAAATGTCAAAGCAACATTTAGCCACGGTAGAGCACTTTTCTAAGTTGTTTTCACTCTTATTTCTAGCAATACTGGTGCTCACTAGCACCCTCCATCACTTTAATTACGCGCATGTGTGTGTGTATGCCTGTGTGTATTTCTTTTTTTTTCGTCTTGTGTCTTTAAGTTAAGCGATCAATGAAATATGCATTAGATAGAAGTGTTTATTATTGTCGATATAATCGATCGAACCAGTCATGATGAAATCCCATCCAGATCGCCATCCAATGAGTGTAACACGCCAAAAAACTTTAGTGTACTAACTGCCCATATAGAGTGTTATAAGCAATTCGCAAATTTTTGAAGTATGGTTATAAAAATCCCAGAATAGCCTGTAGTTCAGACAAAGAAAAAAAACTTTATAAGTGAATGTTGGTCTGATCGAATTATTGATACGTATAATTTCTGAGTATGGAATAAATTAATATTGATCGAACAGCGTTGGCATATTAACATACTAGATATTAAAAAAAGCAAAAAACAAAAACATAAAAAAAGAAACAAAAGAGCATAAAAAACAAACCTTGTTTTCTCACCGATAATGCTGTAGACCTTTGAAAATATCAATACATGAATGGCAGCTGCAGTGAATAAGACTGTGGTGAGCGGATATAGAGTAACGAAATTTCTTTCTCATTTCAGCCATTTTGTTTTAATTCTTTTTTTGCCGCTGTATAAGACGCACTCGTGCATTAGACATAGCACTACATTTTTGTGGAGAAATTATATTGTGTAGAAGAAACAAATTTAACGTATTTCATCATCATACTCATACACCCGCTTTCATTTGATGCATGGAAATTTTTTTGCCACATTTATGAATAAAAGATGCGGGTTTTAAACTCCGGCATTTAAGGTAATATTTTAGTATGGATACTTGTCAGATATTGGAAAATAAATTCTTCCTCCTTATACTGAACTTGTTGAAGATCTTTGTGAGAGCCAGTCTATCAGTGTGAGTTGTTTTGAATCGTTTCTTTAATAAATTTCTACCATATTTCAGTGTTATCATTTCAATCAACATTTGCCCGCGGCACACCTTCCCAAATTGCTTGACAAAAATATGCAAGTAAATCTCGCTCAAATCCTACCTTACACACACATACAAAAGAACAAAGACACAGCGGTAATACTGTGCAGTAGTAGCAAACGCCGTCACAATAACAAAACCAACAACAACAACAAATAAAGAGAAATCGATGAATTGGAAGATATAGATCTGAATTAAATCTTCCTACTTTTATAAAATATTCTTATAAAACAAATGTATTTACAGGTAAACCATTTTGCATATATTAGTTTAGTAATGGTGCTTCCTATTTTGTTTGTTTTTGTCCTTCGTGGATTAATCAGACGAAGAAGGGAAGCTGTCTTGAATTTTTGCTGCGGATTATCTAAAACTATTGGAAAATAGCGAGAAGAACTACAAGTTATCGAGTTCTGTTCAGAGTAGGGCCGGGACTGAATACGTACAACAAGGTGAAGCCTTTTAAATTCATCCGAGTATAATTATATGCCGTCCATCTCCGAGAAGAGATGCAGATCTCATTTTCGCAAGATGACCCTCTATATACTTTTACACACTTCACATTATGGTTGAAATCAGTTGGACAACGTATGACAAAGTGTCTGTCATACAATGAAATTGAATGCGGACATAATGGTTGCGAAGTAGACGTTTTTTACCAGACAGCCATAAAAGCGCTTAGACTCACTATCATCATAGATCTAAATTTTGGTAGACTATTTGTCATCCAATATAATTGTCATTGATTTATAAATACCAGCCGAGCAAAAGATATGCATTAAAATAGATTAAAAGTGCTACATTTCAGCGAGCGTATTGATTCCCGTCTTCTTGTGATGTTATCCCTAAACCAATGAACAGGAAGATTGAAAGTAAACACAATTTCGAAGTCAGAGAAGAAATCTGCTATTTAAGGCCGCATTGTCACTGATTGAACTCCGGTCAGAGAGGAGTTCTTTGAACTTTCCATTTACAATCAAAGGGAAAAGTTGGAATAAAAACGAATATTTACCGATTACAGAGAAAGTACAAAAAGTAGCAATCTTCTGATTGTAGGTATATATTAAAATGTTCGATAGAAAAGCGACCCTTACCGATAGAGATAGCTTTCTTGGATATAAACATGAAACGAACGGCTTCGAAACGATGGCGGCATATATATTATGAAGAAAAGGTTATAACTATAATTTCTTATCGCATCTCTCTTTGATACATAAATTGTGACAATTGCGACATGTGCCAAGAACAAAAAGGACCTTAATCTTTTTCGGATTGGTTGGGAATATTTCCTATTTCATACTTTCACAACATAAAATAAATTCGAAAGTAAATGATTCTTATGACAGCGTTTGCGAAAACTTTTACACAAAGCAGATTTCCTAACCAAATTAATTATTGTTATCGTTATTGGCAATAAAATTAGTTGAAATTCTTTGTTGTATGTTGTTTTATATTTAACTTTGTTGCATCAATCAAAAATTAAATCGTGCAATGCTCACATATGCAGCTGACATATAACGAGGTAGTTTAATCTCTTAGAAAAACCTTACCGATAAATTCACCTCACTGAAATATATAAATTATAACAGTAGGATTACAAGTGACAGTGCATTAAAAGCAAAATAATTATTTTAGTCATAACAGAAATGGCAATACACTAAAATACATTACAATTACTATTATTGGAAAAGCGAAAGTCGATCGATACAAACCAGAAACACAAATTTCGTGTTACTAGTGAGGATCATTGAATAGATATAAGCTGGTAGCAAATCAAATCTGCAACGCGGGGTGAGTCAAAGTTCGATCTGAGAAACTTCTATCGAGTTGCTAGGGGCTTGGCGAAAAGCCCCCAAAGTCACATTGTCATATTCCCTTTCTTCTTTCTACAGACATCCGTTTGTTCTTATGAGTTCTTTAGTTCTTTATAAATACGTTAGAGGTCTCTTATATGTGTAATATACTGAGGTAAAATACTTCAATCAAGTCTTGAATGAAAATATTCAAGAAATGTATAAGCAACATCTCCCTCTAGGGGGTGTTTAAAATCTAAAGCAACAAATAAGGGAAATAACTCCAACAGGATCATTTGGTCGAAATCGTTGGAAAATATGGACAACAATGTAGATTAATGGGAATTTAGGTGATTCATGTGTTTATAGCTTCGTTTATCGCACGCCATCATAATTTTTCAACTGACTATATTAAATGTGTGATAGCGTACCGTACATCATGTGTAGGGAGGAGAATAGCTGAGTAGAGGAAATATGAGCTCAGCATACAGTGAGGAGCAGACGCCGTTATAGTAGCGGTAAAGAAGGCAGAGAGGAGACAGCAGACATGTTGGCCAAATATTAACAAGCTTATTGCAACATAATATGGCGGTGACCGGGACCAAAATTTGTTTCACCGTAATCTCGGTTTTGCTCCAGGTATGAGTCTGGAATAAGGCAGAAGGAAAATTTTGGGAATCCTGTCTTATTGAATAGATCTGTAATTCCATGGACGGTCTTCTTACACGCTGTCCCACTGAGCTTTCCTTAGGGGTGGAATATGTATACATTTAAACTCTTATTCAGTGAGTAGGGCATTGCTTCAAACGTACAACTGGAACATTCGTCGAAACTGACTGAGATCCATTTTATTTTTGTTTTTCCTTCCGTAAGGTGAATTTGAAATGATTTGTATTAGTAATCGATATTACGGCACCAAATCAGTTTGATGGTAATTATGCCTTGATTTATCGCATTTGCCACACAGACCCAAATCATCGATTTGTTACATTGACAAAGGGCCATAAATTTGCACAGGAGGGTCTAATCGATGAAATCGATCATAGTTTATGGTTAGTACATATTATAATAATATGTGAAAAGAAGAAAAGCGTATCGGCAAGACTTAAACTTGGAACTCCTACGTGCTTGTCTCAACTGCTAGAAATGGCAGTCAAAATTTCAAATCACACCCAGCAAATGAAGCGTCGGGTAATTTAGTTCTGGGTGTCCTCGGTATAGACGCGGAAGATAAGGTGATCACGGCTAAATGATTTACTGTACCCGTTAAAAATTATAAGAAAGAAAAAAGAAAAACGGTAACCATTGAGAAATTAGAACCGTAAAGAGAACTTGTACGTGGTCGGGCGATGAACTAGAAGTATCTGCCTATACCTTCCTCAGAAACGACCATCTTAAAAGAAAAAAAATTGAGGATATAGACGTCTTATAAAAGCTTAATGAATAACCGCGGCTGGAATGCGTTTGTTCACAATACTGTTTAATTAAGGCTGAGCTAGGACTGAATAAATAAATCTACGGCACCAGCAACAAACGCCACAGTAACAATAACAACGTCAACAACATGAATCATAAAGTCATTAACAACAACAATGACAGAAGCAGCACAATAGCAGCTAGAACAACAACAACACTTACATTGGTTTCAAATGTTGGCACAAAGCCAGCAATTTTGGATGAGGGGTTTGGTCGATTCCATCGACTCTAGTGTTCAACTGGTACTTGTCTTATCGACCATGATAGGATGGAAGGCAAAGTGAACCACGTTACTATTTGAACCCAGAACGTCAAGCGGCGGAACAAACGCCAGAGCGGTGATTTATCTGAAGGGAATTAAGATGGGAAAATTATTTGCAGTTCTAAGCTGTAATTGCCAAGTTCAGCATTAAATATTTTTAGTAACTGGGTTAAAGTATTCTTTACATGCATCGATGTTGATAATAAATATACACACACATACACACACAAACACACACACAGGTTTCAATAATTATTATGGAATCTAAAATAAAGATTTCTCTTACAAATTTATTTTTATGTTCATAGAAAATACAGTTTTCTTTGAAAATACAGCAGAAATATGCATAATTAATCTATTTTAATTAAAAAAAAAAATATGATTCCTTTTTGAGAATGTATCAGAATAGAAAAAAAATGGCAACTTAGTCTTTGATTATCCTTGGTAAAAATTGTGCGCTCGTATGCATAATCACAGCTACCAATGTGCAAAAGAGAGAGTTGTAACTTGAAAGCATATGCAAACTT
Source organism: Octopus bimaculoides (assembly GCF_001194135.2). Lineage (NCBI taxonomy): Eukaryota > Metazoa > Mollusca > Cephalopoda > Octopoda > Octopodidae > Octopus > Octopus bimaculoides. The sequence goes on from NC_069000.1 coordinate 1,988,810, forward strand.
ACATGGATACATGCATATGCAAAAACATACCTGCATATGCTATGCACACAAGCATACGTACATGCAGACACAAATATTTGAATGTGCGGGTGAGAGAGAAAGAGGGAGAGGGAGAGAGATAGCGAGCGGGAGTACGTGTGCAGGGCGGGAGGGGGCGGGGAGTTTATGTGTGTTTCGCTGAAATTTGTTGAAATTAGTAACCGATCAGTGTTAATTATTTAATCGTTTTAATTTCGCTCAATTAGATTTAAAATCGATTAGTCAAGTGTATTGATCATGAAGAGGAATAATTTGAACAGTTTGATTAATTGATGATTTACAAGTAACTAAATTTGTAAAATTATTTCATCTCCCATGCGTATTTCAATATTATAATGAGGGAAATTGTGCTTCGACGTTTCTTTTTAACCAATAGCTAGCAAATGTTTATCAAAATCCACTGTATTTTTCTCCAATGCATATGCACAATATCCATCCATCCATCCATCTATCTATCTATCTTTCTATCTATCACAACCACAGCTCATACTATTTCTATCACCGAATTACCATCACAAAATACCTAAATGTGTGTATTCATTCAGTATGTTACTTGATCATGTTCAGTGGTCAGTCCCTCTTTCTCTCACATAGCCACTCTTTCTCTCTCTCTCTCTTATTACTCCCACGCCACCATCAACACAACTACTTTTAATAAAAACATAAGCTCTCCCAAATTTCTTTGTCTCTCTCTGTCTCCCACCTTTTCTCTTTCTCTCTCTCTTTCTATCTTTGCCGTTGCCCCCACCGTCTCTATGCCTACTATTATTCTCACAATAACATGAACAATAGAAGGAGTGTCAATGAATAGTGAGAGAGGGGGTCGAAGTGTAACACTGTCACATAGAAATTAGTTTTCGTATTTATTATGTTAGATATGTGTGTGTGTGTAAATATATGTATATATCTGTATATTTATATATGTATATACACACACATATATAAATATATTATTATGATTGACCGTTGACTGAACACTATTCAATTTTTTTTTCTCCGTGGTTTCTCCTTGTCTCCGTATTCTTTCTGTTGAAGAGCGTAGCTCGAAACGTCAAAGACTTTCCGGATTCCCGAGCGTCATACTAATACATCCTTTTGTTATTTACACCACCTGTCCTCGTCTGTTGTTGTTTTTTCGTACATTCTCCC
>NC_069000.1:1990849-1994308 GCF_001194135.2 Octopus bimaculoides
AGCTTTATAGATAAAATATATAAAATCAATTTATATATATTTTATATATTTTATATATATATATATATATATATATATATATATTATGCATATGTAGACATAGACATACGTATAGATACTTCTACATATATATATATTTATATACACGCATACAGTTTACATCTCCCTTTTCACCCACACGTATACGCAGCTTTATATACCTACATATACGTTTTTACGTCTTATATAAAACCAAATGTGTGTCACTTCACTCAATCAGTCATTAATTCTTCGTGTTCAGAGACATGGCATATCCTCGATTGTTACACAGTGAAAAAATTTATTTAATGAAATGCAATTTAATCTGACATCTTATTTGCCGTGAGCTTAGATATATTGTAACAATGAAAATAAGGCTTTCTACCATAGAACAGAGCTGTAGTGTTTATAATTATACAGTAGCACAGGTATTATAATGTGTATCCTCCATTATTCTTCTCGCGAGTATTAGCAGCACGAACGAAATGAAATGGCCGCAAGAATGAAAACTGCTCAACCTAGAACTACTTCAATCCAGTTCGCTTTATGTCTTCTAAACACCTTAGAGGACTCTCTTATCAAAGGGTTTTGTTATCGAATTCACTATGATGATGATGGTAATGGAAATAACAACAATACTACAAATAATAATAATAATAATAATAATAATAATAATAATAATAATAATAATAATAATAGTAATGATGATGATGATGATGATGATGATGATGATGACGTAGGCGAAGACATACCGATTTTAATGCTTTTGCGATCATTTTTCTTGTTGTTCTCTTCGATTCGAATCCGTTGTTATTCTAACAGCTGTCGTTGAACTTCCTGTCGGTGATGGGGATGGTGACAGCGTAATTCGACGCCATTTGGCGACATTAATGTATCGAGGTATTTAAAAGTAATTTTCAGCTATGATGTACTATTTATTCGTTTTCCTGTCACAGTTAAAATTAATTAAATCATGGCATTATGCATGAAAATAACATCACCCTTTTCCAGTGTCTCCTTCTCCAGGCAGTTGTTTAGAATCCACTGTTGTGATAAGCCTGCCACCGTAGGCTTATCTATATTTGATTTGATTCTTGTTTCTCCATGATGGCCTGTAACCAGTTAAACAATTCTCTTCTATCACTGGATGAGTAACGCTGATCAAAGGCCTCGGTGTGGATGCTGGATTCAGAACGCAAAGTGCAGAACCACATATGGAAGGGATGACTGACAAAATTGGCTTCTGGTGTAACTTGAACCTGAAAATCAGAGAATCGTTAAATATACTATCACGTCTGTATTCCGACGCTCTCCCAGTTCGATTAATCTATTGTCCTCCCGCTGGTAATTCATTTTCAAGCTCGAAAGGACGAAGGATAAATTTGACTTGGATGGGATTTGAACTCAGAGCGCAGAATGCCGGAACAAAGAAATAAAAACATCTCCTTCGAAGGTTTATTTGATTTAGCTGCTATTCACAGATACAGACAGAAAGATACAACATACGCACACACACACACATATATATTTGACGGACATCTTTCAGTTTCATTCTACCAAATCCACTCACAAGGTTTCGGTGTGTCCGAGGCTATGGTAAGAGACACCTGGCCAAGTTGCCACGCAGTGGGATTGAACCCTGAAACCTGTGCTTTTGAAGCTACCTCCTTACCACACATCCATGCTCGTGGCTATAGATAACAATTTGCCTCAACTGGCATGCAAGCTAAAACATGGAAAAATACCTGTAACCACGTTTTCTTTTTTTCTATTATTTATTATAGCAGTCTGCATTTGGTAATTCGATTGAACGTAGAGATCCTCGTTCGCTGGCTTGTTGTATTTGATTGTATTGCTGCTTATCCTTAATACTTCATTGGCACAGACAAAAAAATAGGGACTTGATTAATTAATTAATAGCAACTTTAGTGTTACACGCCAATCGCAAACGGAAGATACATTTAGCCCCACTGGTGCTCTCATGGAATATTTCAGTCACCGGTAGAGGTAAAATTTAGTTTTCAACTAAGTAGAATATAAAACGGAAGCAGAGTGAACATTGATGTCTAGTCAAAATACATCAATATAAAGGACAGATAATAATAATAATAATAATAATAATAATAATAATAATAATAATAATAATAATAATAATAATAATAATGATTTCATTTATTATACTTCTTTTATTTTATAATAATAATAATAATAATAATAATAATAATAATAATAATAATAATGATAATGATAATAATAATAATAATAATAATAATAATAATAATAATAATAATAATAATAATAATAATAATAATAATAATAATGATCATGATAAAAATGATAAAAGTACTACATCATACGAACTTAAGAAAAAGTGAAAGAGACGTTCATGAACGAATATCATTCAAAGCAATGTTAAAGAAAACGAAAATGAAAGAAAATAAAAGAAAAAAATAATCAACATAAAAAAACCATAACAAAACACAAATCCAAAAACGTAACGGAACGAACTGTAAAACGACAAAAACAATATATATGCATAAATGTGTATGTACATATGTGTGTATATGTGCAAACGATTATGTACATGCATTTATATATATATATATATATATAATGTATGAATGTATATGTGTGTGTGTGTGTGTGTGTGTGTGTGTGGACATATGATTGTGTTTCTATGTATGCATTTATAAATGTATGCATTCATATATAGGTACTGATAGATAGATGTAAAACAAAGCGCAAAGTAAAATAAAAGAAATGTATTTGTCGGATAAAAATATCTTCCAAATGATAGATGTCTGTTGTTGGAAATGAATTCTTGTGGTAACTTTCTGTTGTTGAAAGATTCTCAGAGGATTGGTATTTGAAGTATGTTTTTTTTTTCTTTGAGTAGTGTTCCTGAAATAACATACATCTTCTAAACTGAAGCTGACAACCAAAACAGGTGACGCAAGTGTGTCCATCATTTCGCTGTTGCTGTTTTCCGAGATACGTTTTGGCAATAATAATAATAATAATAATAATAATAATAATAATAATAATAATAATAATAATAATAGTAATAGTAATAATAATAATAATAATAATAATAATAATAATGCGACGAAATATTTTGGTGAGGATATGGAAGTTTAAGAATTGAAAATTCTTTAAGTGTTACGTTGAAAACAGAACATTTTATTGTGTATTTGTGTTTATACATACATATATATTCATAAATGTATGCCTGTATGGATGTATATATATGTATGTATGTGTATATATGTATCTTTATATACATGTATATATGTATATATATATATGTAAATCTATTTATACACATATACATATATATATATGTATATATATAATTCTATTTATACATATAATCTTAAATATACATAGTTTATATACAAATATGTAAATTGAGAAAGACAAAAGCAATACATATATGCATAT
>NC_069000.1:1995517-1996589 GCF_001194135.2 Octopus bimaculoides
ATATATATATATATATATATATATATATATATATTAAATACTTGTTTTTCGAACATTTTAATGTATATATGCATATGTATAAAGAACACACATACAGACACACACACACATATATATATACATATACTATATATATATATGCTATGATGTATGCGTAAGTATGTTTGCATGTCTGTGTGTGTCTCTGTCTAGTTGTGCGGGTGCGCATGTATGTATGTATGCGCGTGTGTAATTTATTTTATTGTAATAAATTTATAAACTTAATCAAGGAGGATTATAAAATGCAAAGTCAAGATCAAAATCAAAAACTAAAAGAAAAAAAATATCCAAAAAGTAAAAATATAAATGAAGAGAATGTCAAATGTTTAATTCACTTTAATATTCTTTTGAAATAGAAATTATTAATAGGGAATTTAATGCTACAATAATGACGAACTAAATATTTAAAAGAATAATCTCGCATGAATCGAAGTTAAATGCAATTCAGGAATAAATACGCAAATATATAAATAAATAAAAGATTCGCATTGCAGCTAGCGTTACCCACAATGCAACAGGCTTAGAGAGAAAAGACTTGTGAGTTCGTGTCGTGCAACAGGAATTCAGTTGTTATCTCTTCTTTAATATTTTACTTCTTGTTTCAGTAATTAGACAACGGCCAAGCTGGAGCATTGCCTTGAACAGTTTAGTCGAACACATGAACCCCAGCCTTTATTTCATTTTAAAAGCTGGTACTTATTGCCAAATAAAAACAAATATATAAGACACACCGATTAGAGAGAGAGAGCTGAATCGTCTTAGCGTTGAGCAAATTGCCATTGCGGTGTTTCTTCTGTCTTGTTAATTATGTTCTGAGTTGAGATTTATCATATACGGGCTAATTGGGGTTCCCTTTCCTTCATTGGACTCTTCCCTTTCTCCTCTCCGACGTAAAGCTATGCTCGAAACTTCGAGAAGCTTCTCTTTTTACTGAGCGTCAAACTAATGTATTCGTTGTGCACGAGTCTGTTACTGTTAATTTGACTGTTCGTTATTTCAACTCTCTCTCTCTCTCTCTCTCTCTCTCTCTCTC
>NC_069000.1:1997518-1997983 GCF_001194135.2 Octopus bimaculoides
TATATATATATGTATATACATATATACACACATATATATATATACATATATATATATATATATATATACATGCACACATACATACATACAGACCTGCATATATGCACACATAGACATATATATGAATGTATCTATATAGGTGAGTTGAAAAAAAATTAGATATATTTAAAAAAAAATTCCACTCTGTATAATTATCATTGTAGTCACGCCAGTCAATCAGTTGATTCTTTGTTGTTTTTTTAAATCTTGAGGGACACAAACATATCAGCTTACAACCGCACTCAAGCCTCCTCACTTATGTGCTTATACATCTGTAAATGTGTGTGAGAGCCGTGTGAGTGAGTGCGTGTTTGAGTGCAGTGTATGTGTGTCTATGAGCGCATATATTCATATATATATATATATGTATATATATATATATACATATATATCTACAAATATAAATGTATATATATATATATATAT
>NC_069000.1:1998726-2000468 GCF_001194135.2 Octopus bimaculoides
CACACACACACACACACACACACACACACACACACACACACACACACACACACTTATATATAAACAGTATGTTTTCTGATCTCTCTCTTATGTCTGTATATATGAACAAAAATAATCTATTTGTGTTTATAGATTTAATATATAGTTTTTCATTTCGTTCGAATATCATATATTTTACTTTCAATATACTAATAATGCAGCCTATGGTTATGTCTAACGACAGCAGAAACAAACTATTTTAATAAACCGTGACAAATTTTGTCTAAACGTCCGTGTCGTCCCTGAAATTCTTAGGAAACTACGATCCTGATTTCGATTCTTTGCTGTTCGCCATTTCTTTGGCCTTCGGCGTTTCATTTTAAACGTTGTAGTGTTTCAGCATAGTTTTATTTATAATTATTTGTTAGATCTGATATATGTTATATTCTAATTTGACCCTAATTACGTCGCTGCTTTATAAGAAGTGAATTTCCATGCTATAATATAATGATCGGTATACCAACAGAACAGATATTTTATTTACTGGATCATGACTAGGATATGAAGGAACATTAACAAGAGCAACAACGGTAACAAAACTGAATCGAAATATTATCTCTAAATATTATCTTTGAAGTTCACTTGTAACTTTCCCCTTTTAATCTCAGTCATCTGAGGTAAATGAAAGTTTGCTTTGAGAATGTGTAACGTGTTCCTGAGTTCATGAATATATATCTGTATTGTAAGAAACTCTCTTTAAAGGTATGTTTAATTACTCTAAATTTCCTTCTATAAAATAGATTAGCCTTATACATGATGTTTCTGATCGACAACTGCTTCTGCCTGTTTGTAAAACATAGCGGGTTGTTCCTATAGTGTCCTTAGAATCATTAGAGTTTTCGGTATATATGTAGCTCCTTATATTCAATAATTCTATGGTGTCTTGCAATGTCACCTGGAACTGTAACTTTAGAATCATTTGTTCACTAATACGACAGATGAAAGATATAACCATATTCTCGCACATACAATCACACACGCACATAATTTGTATAAGTACATACTTACAAACATTAATATACATACATGTAACACAAACATTTCAATACGTACGTGCACACGTTCATATATTTACAAACATACGTTCATATATTTACATACATATAGGAACACGCATGCACCCCCCACCCCCACCCCACACATATTAGCATATATGAGTGTCTTCACACCAGGCGCTTTTGTAAACCTTTCGTTAACTATCAACACAAATCTGGAATATGTCACACAGTAGGATTGAAAATCGAATCTAGAAATACATAACCGTAAAACTGATTTTCTTAGCTCCCAGCCATTCCGTTTGAATAATGCTTCTTGAAAGATAAAATATAAAGGAGATCAAAAACGTATTTGAACTCCGAACGTTAACACCGTAAACTACTGCTGGCGCCCCTGATATTATGTCAATTTCATTCATACACCGCTCGGCAATTTTATAGAATATTAATTCACTTCGCCCTAGATAGCACCAGTTGATAATTTTATATTGGAATTAGTTATATCTATAATATTTTATTTTAATTTAATCTATCTTCCATTTATCTATGATTTATAACTGTCATTATCTGTGTCCATACATACATACATACATATACACAGACACGCTGCGTACACCCAAACATGTATATATATATGCATGGGTAGACACACAGGCATCAATAGTTCTATCGCCGTATTTACCAGTACGCTTATATATATATATATAT
>NC_069000.1:2000840-2005667 GCF_001194135.2 Octopus bimaculoides
GTGTGTGTGTGTGTGTGTGTGTATGCTGATTTGTGTGTCACATAGCTAGCTAGAGGCGATCGCCTCCCGGAGTTAATCAACGGCAGCATTCCTCTTATTTTTCTGCCACATTAGTTTGGCAATAAATATTAATACCCAGTAGTGCTGCTGTATCTCTCCTTTAGAGTAATTTAGAAATAATAACAACAACAACAGCAACAACAACAATAATAATAATAATATTAATAATAAAATACATATATATATATATATATATATATATATATAGATACATATATATACACACGCGCACATACACACATATATATATATGCAAACGCAGGAGTGCCTAAGAAGCTTGCTTTTCAGCCACATGCTTCCGGGTTCAGTCCAACTACGTGGCGCCTTTGGCAGGTGTCTTTTTCTACAGATTAGGAGCAACGAAAGCCCTCAGAGTGGATTTGGTATACTGAAACTGAAAGAAGCCCGCCATGTATGTATGTATATATATATATATATATATATTTATTTATTTATATGTCTCGGTTTGTTCCCCCATCATCGCTTGACAACCGATGTTGGGGTGTTTACATCAACCATAACTTAGGGGTTCGGCAAAAGATGCCGATACAATAAGTACTAAAGTCCTGGGGTCGATGTGTTCGACTAAAGGCCGTGCTCCAGCATGACCGCAGTGAAATGACTGAAACTTGTAAAATGTTTATATATATATATATATATATATTGGATTGGCAACTAAGTTCCCGCCGTTTTTTTAAATCTAAATTTTTGAAAAGGTTTAATAAAAAATAACAACTAATTAATCAATAATGTATTCACCCTTGTTGTTTACAAGGGAATTTACTTGCCAGCCCAATATATACAGAGAAAGAAAGAATATATTACAAGTTTATTTTCGATTATAGTCAACTTTTCAACCGTATCTCAAATCAATTTAATGAATTTTCCTTCATTAACGCACTCCTCCCACGTGAAATGAAAGTGTAATTTCAGCTGCAATTACATATATTGCTGTAATCAAGATTTTTTTGTTTCCTTTTTTCATAATTAATATTTTAACAACTTATCTACATACCCCCAACACTCACGCACATATGCGCACACATATGCGCACACATATGCGCACACATATGCGCACACATATGCGCACACATATATTTAAGAATTTTTTGTTGCATGGTAAGTTCTCTGCTGCAACCACAGTGCTGAAGCTCAATGTTTTATTCTTATAATTCCTAGCTGTCCTCAACATTAAAATCTTTATTACTTGGAGCCTCTATCTTCGTTTTCTCTGTCGTTCTCTTTCTCTCTCGCATCTCTATTCCGGTCTCTCCGTCTGTCTCTTTGTCTGTCTGTCTGTCTGTCTCACTCACTCATTTAATTTCGTTTTGCAGAAGACTTGGTTAATATAGAGCTGCAGTGATTATGCGCGTCAACCAGAAATTGCAATATCAACTGATATTAATTAATTTAAGCGTGCTGTCATATTTAGTGAATGTGTGCTACTAATATAAAATTTTTTACGCCTCTGTTTGGTTATGGATGAAGTTTTCATCAGAAATATTGCGAGAAATAAAACTTGACTGCGCAGATATCGTAAACTGGTTAGTAATTAATACGAAATCCATTCAAATTAGTGCTATCATATCGGCAGAGTTTTCTCTCATTTCGAGGGAGACAAAAGTTTTTTTTTTCTATTCTCAAAATACAGACGTGCCTCAGTCCATGTATTAACCTTAATAATAATTCTCGTTTCATGAAAGAAAACAAATGCGTCCCAAAATAACGATGCCCTTTCCTTTTACAGTAACGTACGAGAAGAGGTATATTTCCAAACATTATTATTATCATTATCATTATCATTATTATTTTTGCTGTTTTGATCAAAAGCTAGTCGACAGTAGCAAGACTTGGTGAGGCTGAATTGGTCTACTCTGACTATGCTTTTCTAAGCAGAAGGAAAGAAACGGCAAGAGAGTACTTTCCCATGTCTTGACGATGGGATTTAATTTTGTAGTATTTACAAGCATTCCAGTGGATGCACTGCTCCAGTCTGTCATTTCTTATGAGCTACTCCTTTTCAGCGAGTACTGGGCAGCCAGAAACAAGATCAATTGTCTCTGTGAATTTTCCACAAATTCTGCACGAGGGGTCAGATCCATCTTTAAGGACGTTTGTATGGTAGTTGATATTATTATTATTATTATTATTATTATTATTATTATTATTATTATTATTATTATTATGTTGTAGTCATTGTTGTTATATTTACGATTACCTCTCCCATTTTGTGTATATTTTATTCCTATGCTGGTGAAAAACATTTCATTGGATTAGCTCACTGTTAAAAAAACAACAACAAACAACAATAAAAGAGCAACAAGAAAACCAAAGAAAGATAAGAAACTCATTAAAACTCTAATATGGCATCCTCTTAAGTCTTCTGTGATGGAGGAGATCATTTCTACAAATGTCTTCCAAAATTTCAAGACGACATAATTCTACAGCAATATAAACGCAAATGGAAGAACAAAAACAACTACTACTACTAATAATAATAATAATGGTTTCAAATTTTGGCACAAGGCCAGCAATTTCGGAGTAGGGGGTATACATATATATGATGAGTCAAATAGGTCGACCCTAGTATTCAACTGGTACTTATTTTATCGACCCAGGAAGGATGAACGGGAAAGTCAATCTCGGCGAAATTTAAAGTCAGAACGTAAAGACGGACGAAATGCCGCTAAGCACTTTGTCAGGCGTGTTAACGATTCTTCTAGCTCGCCAGCTTAAATTCTACTACTACAACTACACGTACATGTGTATATACTTACATGTATGTATGTGTATATATATACATATATATATATATATATATATGTGTGTGTGTGTGTGTGTGTGTATGTGTGTGTGTGTGTGTGTGCTTTCTGCTTCCATGTGCGCACAAAGAGTAAGTATGCCCTCTGTTCCAGGCTTCAATTATTTCTTGCTAGATAGCTGCTGAACTTTTACGGAGGGCTAGATCTTTTCATAGAAAAAGGTTACAGGCTATGACATTTTATCCTCATGAATTACAAAAATTTAAAAGTTATGAATAATTATGAATATACTTAATATGTAAGGCAATAGTTTTTTTCTAATGTAAAAGCACGAAGAGATAAAGAGAAGGAGAGTGGGGGGTAGATATTGAAGTTTTATTTAATTAAAAAGAATAAACAACTACAGATAACCTTATTCTCCGTTGGTATCAACTATTGTAGATAAGTCATATACTTACATTTTTGGTGTCCAGCCAGTTATGTATACGTGTATTGATGTAAATATAAGAAATTTATTTTGCGTCTATATAAATAGAGGAAATTGTTGAAATTGTTTTTGGAAGAGTATTTTCTGAGAATGACATTTTATTTCACAAAATAAAAGATTTAAATGTGAATAGAGCAGCTCTTATGTTAGAAAGTCTGTATAGACTTTGTTTAAATGCATTGGCTGATCTTCACCTCAGACATTCATTATTTGTGCCAATGGTAGGAAATGATGAATTCGTCTTGTTCCACTTCTAGAAATATATCACTCCTACGTGCAGTGTACTTTTAAAAATGTATTTTTTATTCCTTCAAATTATTTATTTACGTTTCTATCGATATAAATGTATGTTTGATTTTGTTGGAAGGAACACGATTACGACCAATCTTATTCTCTGCTTATAGTTGTTGCGTTCCGAATATGTCGTGTGCAGGGTATCAAGCCCCACTCCGGCAGGAGACGAGTTCTCCTTACCAATTCCCTGCGCATCCTGCTCCATAACCTGTCCGCCGTGTCCTTCTCGCTTCTATTCTCCCCGTCGTTGGGGATAACATATGGACTGTTGGCAGATACCTCCACCTTATGAGGTGTCACGTAAGCATGTGTAGTGGCGCATCAGGATATACCTGCCTCTGGCTCTGCTCAGTCCTCCTTCAGGTGTGACCACTGCAGCCGTCCTTTTTTGACAGCTGCAAGTCGATCGAAGCACGTTCGCCACAAGCATCCTGTCGCCGCTAATGAGCGCAGGATTGCTGCTCACAAAGAGCAGTTGGCGAAGAAGCGTGCGGATTGAGCAGCTACTGCTGAGGCCTCTGGCCGAAGACGCATGGACTGCTAGTCAGGCGAGGAAGTAGCAGTCCTCGTCGAGAAGGAGGGTGAGTTATTAGTAGCCGGGGTTAGACACATCAAATGATGATTTGTTCTACTAAAGCTTTCCAGGCGGTGCCCTAGTGTGGTCGCTGTGTGTATATCTGTATATATATATATAGGTGGATGTGTGTGTTGTGTTGTGTCCTATGTTTGAGTGCGGTTGAATGAGCCACTATTTCAGTGATCTAGCGCACGTAATCGTCTGTGGCAACACCGTATGCATACATGAGCATCTAGTAATTTCTTGCATGTGTGTGTTGTGCATATATATATATATATATATATATATATATATATATATATATATATATATATATATATATACATATATATATAATGAAATAATTACTATGAAGCATTGTGTAGAATATATACATACATATATACACATGTATGTAAAATAGATATTTGCGTGTTTGTGTGTATATGTATACCTAAATACAGACATCTATACATACATGCATACATACACAATTAAACAGAACTATATTACAATTAAAAGTCTTTCCAAATTGTATGACAGAATGAAAAAAATTCTCTAATTTATATATGTACATAGATACATATAACCCTCCTACACTAACACATAGCATATATATATACATATATATATATATATATATATATACATATATATATATATATATA
>NC_069000.1:2006619-2008522 GCF_001194135.2 Octopus bimaculoides
TATATATATATATATATATATATATATATATATATATATATATTATACACACACATACAAAATATGGGGGTTTAGTTCACTGGTAATCTAAACGAATTGGTACGGTGGGTAAGTGTTGTGACAGATTCGACAAAAATTCATTAGAATGGTTAAAAAGTTTGATGTCGAATTCACCGAAGAAATTCTTCCAATCGATGATTGTTGTATTGCCGCACTTCAATGACTGACGCAAACAGAATATTAAAAGAAAAATAAACTTACATACATGCAAACACATACATACATACATACATACATACATACATACATACATGTATACATACATACATACATGTATACATGCATGCATACATACATGCATGCATACATACATACATACATACATACATACAGAGACAGACAGGCACACTTATAAACATACATACATATGTACATTGCGAATGCTGGTGGCGTAGTGGTCAGGGTGTGGGGCTCACGACCATATAAACATGGGTCAGGCTCACGGACCGAGCTGCGCACTCTTAGTCACTCTGACAAAGGCATTTCGTTTCCTGTTGTCCCTATATTCTAAGGAAAGTGAATATTTGTATAAAGTTGAGCCACGAAAGTTACTAGTAGTGAGCGTACGACCTTTCATTTCCAACTTGCGACGATTTACCTGAACCGTAACACAGTCATTTGATAAAAACAAAGATCGATAAAATATTTACCGGAAGAATGAATATATATTGTAGTCGATATGATCAATAAATATCCAGCAAGTCAGTGTCTCGGGTTGCCTACTGTCTAGTGACTGAAATATTGAAAACAGAAAAGAATATTATCATTAATTATATGTATGTATATATACACACATATATACATCCACACACGCATATATACATACAAAGACACATATAATTTATACATATATATTGTTGTAGTTGCTGTAACTTCACGCGAGTGCTTGCACCACATTATAGATTAGTGTGCCAACAGCGATAGGTCTTCGTGATCACTAGACCTGAGAGAAAAAGAAAAACACTGGATGATCAAATGTGGAACGTCTTTGATCATAACATTGCTCAGCCAGAGTTAACCCGGGGGAGTAATCAATAATAGTAGATAATGATTATTTTAATTAACAATATTTAATTATATTCCCAAGATATATTGGTGCTATTATACCAGAAGAATTATTTGAGCGTTAGAAGCTTTCGGTTGCGTTATTTCTGGCTCTTTATGTTCGAAGTTCAAATCGCACCGAGCTCAACTTTGATTTTTCCCCCTCCAGCAGGAAAAAATAAAGTACAGCTAGGTACCAAGGCCTATGGTATCTACTAATACCCTCTCCGAAAGTCAGAATCAAATATGAATTTTACTATAAACAATTACCTTATATACTACAGTAGATCTGTGCAAGAGATATTGTGATACCCAATGGACTATATTAGTGGGCAAACAGATCTACAAGTGGAGTGAATTATATTCTAGCAGAAACGTCTGTATGCAAATACATACAAACGCACAATAACTCCATTCATAAGAACCTTGTGTTTACCAGAAAACAATTTTACCAAAGATGCTGCAATAGATGACGAAACCTTATATGAACTAGAATTCGGAGTCAATCCGAAAAATGTCCACCAAGGAATAATCACCTTGAACCTTTTGAAAAGAATATCCTCCTTATTGTCCCCCCCCCCACCATGCCTTGACAACCGATGTTGGTGTGCTTACGTCTCTGTAACTTACCGGTTTGGTAAAAACGACTGGTAGATTAAGTAGTTGGCTTACAAAGAATAAGTCCTGCGGTCGATTTGTTCGACTAACACCCTTTAAAGCAGTGCTCCAGCATGGCCACAATCAAATGACTGAAACAAGTAAAAAATATAAAAAGTATATATATATATATATATATATA
>NC_069000.1:2008618-2011324 GCF_001194135.2 Octopus bimaculoides
GCAAATTAAATCTAGCCATGGAGGAATGTAGTGGCGGACAAAAAACAAGACAGGAAAACAAACAGAAAAGGCTTTACGGCCAGACGAGAAAAATTATGTGTGTATGAACGCGATGAGGCACGGAACCGAGAGAGACAAAGTGGTGGCGTGTGTTACTTGGCGAAAGCCAAGGAAAAATGTGTGTGTGTGTATATGTATGTGTATGAGCATAGGTTTTTGTGTGCGTGTATGAATAAGTTGATATATGGGGTGTGTATATATGTATATGTGTGTGTTTGTGCGTATGAGTGTATCTAGTCATCACATCGTAGTATACACATGAATGCAGGCAGCATTACAATACTAACGCAGTATTCCATAACCAAAATTGATTGAATATATTTATACAAGATCAATATGTTTTAAATATAATTAGATTAGAGATTAGTTTAGCATAGCATTATGATTTATACCCTTAAGCTATATTAAAACCTATTGAATTCCATAATTTATATTTGGAACAAATGCTATATTTATTTAACAAATATTTCTTACATATTCTGTTATGTCGATTTGTAAGAAATAGAATCGGCCAACTTTCTATATGTCTACCAAAATACTCTAACATATTGATATATAGATTTCATTATGTACTGAGTGTATAGTGCTGTCTGAGCCGTTAGAGCACAGGTGAAATTAAATTACCATCTACTAGCTTAATGAATAATAACTATTATTTCTGTTAGAGGTACGGCCTGAAATGTTTTGGAGGAAATGTTTAGTCGACTACATCGAACTCCAAATATTACTGGTACACTTATCGATTCTGAAAGAATGAAGGGAAAAGTTGGCATTAATAGATTTTGGACTCAGAACGCAAAGAACTGTGAGAAATGTCGCTAACGATTCCGCCTTTATCTTTAATATTTCTTACTACTGAAGGCTTGAGGCTTGAAAATTGGAGGATGTGGCTGGGCGATTCTATCAACCCCAATGTTTTACTGGTGCTTATTGAATTGCTTTATATTCGCCATGCTAACAATAGTCTCCAATTTTGACAAGGCCAGTAGATTCGTGAAGTGGGTAAATCGATTACATCGATCCCAGGGCTCAACTGGTAACTGTTTTATCACCTCCGAAATCCTGAATGGTAAAGTTGACCTCGATTGCATTCGAACTCAGTAGCCACCTTAATAATGAAAATAATTGTAATAAGTATGATTCCAAACACAAGTTTCACAAACGTTTGCTTACTAAGAGAAGA
The DNA here is from genome assembly GCF_001194135.2 of Octopus bimaculoides. Taxonomy (NCBI): domain Eukaryota; kingdom Metazoa; phylum Mollusca; class Cephalopoda; order Octopoda; family Octopodidae; genus Octopus; species Octopus bimaculoides. The sequence continues at coordinate 2,009,862 of NC_069000.1, forward strand.
TATAATCGATAACATTCTAGCCCCACTAATCTCGATTAACAATGATGGCATAGTATCGATCCCAGATTACGAAAAAAAATATGAAATACACTTTTCATAGTGAGATATTAATTCAGATCTTAGACGCCAACAAAATTTAAATAAATATTCCGAAATATCGAAGTACTTTGTCCAGTTGTTCTTCTAATTCTGTCGTTCCACCAGCAATTTTTTTTCTACTTTCCAATCCATCATTTCATTGTGAACGAAAACTCAACACCACAAAATACAATACCGACAGACCCTCCTCCCATTACAGACCCCCGACAGAAACAAAACTAATTTTTCATTTTCCAGTTCCTTTTCCTAATTTTTCCTTCCAATTTCCATTCATAACTTTATTAATTGTTACTTCGACTGAAAGAAAACTGCAGAGAAATTTCTCAGCAAAATAAAGCTAATTCTCCGATTCAATAAATACCAAAATACCATGTCCATATAGATGTTTCGCGGTTCAATGGCTTTTACCACATTTTCGTGTTATATCATTTCAGCATCAGCGTCATTACCTCTTGCTGCTGCTGCTGCTACTACTACTACTACTACTACTACTACTACTACTACTACTACTACTACTACTATCATAAACATCATCATCATCAACGTTAACATCACCCACCCTCTCACTATCATCATTATCATCCTCCTCTTCCCTTTCTTCCTCTTCATGCCGCTTCATCCCCCTCATCGTAATCATCATCATCGTCATCGTCATCATGATGGCTGTCCCCTTCGTCGTCGTTGTTGTCCTCTCCATAAACCAGCTCCACGTCCTCATTTTCTTTCTCCTTCTTTTCTTCGTCGTCGTTGTCGCCACCATCATCATCATCATCATCATCACTATTATAATTATTGTTATTGTCATTGTCATTATTATTATTATTATTATTGTTGTTGTTTTACCATCTTTAGTATCATTTTTGCATTTATCATCATCATTAAAACTGGCGTTATCGTTGCTGTTGTTGTTCTTGATGTTTTACTTCTTTGGTTTTGTTGTTACAGTGTGTATATTCAGCCGAGGAAATCAAGCGTACCAATCATGTAATTTCTTCTTCTGTTTTTATTGGCTGCTTCCCACAAGTTGTTTGGTAGAATTCCAGCGAGGAACATCGCACCATAACAACTATAGAAACAACGTCGCCATTAACAGCCATAATAATAATAATAATAATAATAATAATAATAATAATAATAATAATAATAATAATAATAATGATAATAATAATGATAATAATAATAATATTAATGAATTTAATAATAATAATAATAATAACAGTAATAATAACTCTAATAATAATAGATTTAAAAATAATAATAATAATAAATGTAATAATAGTAATAATAGTCATAATAATAAAAATGATAAATGTAATAGTAATAATAATAATAATAATAATAATAATAATAATAATAATAATAAT
>NC_069000.1:2011334-2019426 GCF_001194135.2 Octopus bimaculoides
AATAATAATAATAATAATAATAATAATGATAATAATGATGATGATGGTGATGATGATGATGATGATAACAGAATCACCAACTCCTTCACCGCCATCATGAACTCCTAACCCTTCAAAACGACAAAACTCTTCCATCCTTAAACCAAATACCACCTCAAGAATAAGAAGCAGTGAAATGTATTTAAATAAATATAGAAACAAAACAACAGCCGTAAGAAGAACAATGCTAACTGCAGTTTCATAGAAAAAAACCGAAAAGAAAATGAAAAAGAAAAGAATTCCTTAGTATAACGAATAAACGTTTCAAAAAAAGCCCACAATCAATAAAGATAAAACTACCATCACCGCCATCACTGCTACCACTACTACTACTACTACTACTACTAATAATAATAATCCTTTCTACTATAGGCAGAAGGCCTGAAATTTTTGGGAGTAGAGGGCTAGTCGTTTAGATCGACTCCAGTACGCAACTGGTACTTAATTTATCGACCCCGAAAAGATGAACGGCAAAGTCGGCCTCGGCGGAATTTGAACTCAGAACGTAAAGACAGACGAAATGCGGCTAAGCATAATAATGATAATAATAAGGGTTAAGATCTTAAATTTTGGCACAAGGCCAGTAAGTTCGGCGGAGGGGTTAAATCGACTGGTACTTATCTTATCCACACCGAAAGGAGGAGAAGTATCGTCGGCCTCGGCGGAATTTGAACTCTGAATGTAAGGACGGTCGAAATGCTACTAAGTAATTTGTCCGGCGTCGAAACGATTCTGCCAGTGACCGCCTTCAAAAATAATAATAATGATCGTAATAATAGCTTGTTAATAATGATTCAGTGCGACCATGAAATAGAGAATAGGAAGCCAGACATAGTCTTAATTGAAAAAGGAAACAAGCTATGCTGGATCATAGATATAGCATGTCCAGCTGACAATAAGGAAGGAAAAAAGTCGAGAGACATGACAGGTTAGCTTGGGAAGTGAAGCAGTTGTGGTCGATGAAAAAGGTTGCAGTAATACCAATAACTGTCGGAGCCTTGGGAACAGTGAGCAAAAATCTCGAGAAGTTCATGGAACAAATAGGGGCTGCAATAAGGGTGGAGCACTTGCAGAAAACAACACTGCTTGGAACCACTCGAATACTCCGGAAGGTGCACGAAAAATAATAGGTGTTACTGGTAGTGAATAACTGACACTGTAGTACATTTCCAGCGTTAGAAGCTGTGCAAAGGCAATGATAATAATAATAATAATAATAATAATAATAATAATAATAATAATAACGATAATAATATTCTCAGGACCGGATGCCGCTCATTTTGATATTGCGATAAGTTAAAATGGCTTACAATGTGGGGAAAAATATTGTCAGATAAATCATTTCGTTTTTATGAATAATATAAAGAATTTTGCGGAAAATGAGAAGCATCTTGAAAGTCTTCTACATACTGTTTGCATTTTTTCAAGTGATCTACTTATAGAATTTAGGATCTAAAAGTGCACTGTTTTGAAATTGAAACGAGGAAGATTTGAAGGAATTCAGAATTGAAATGCGAAATGTCAAATAATGAAAGCGGTTAAGAAAGGACAGTGATATAAGCATTTGGGGATAAAAGAGGTAGATGAAATAAAGCATGAAACGATAAAACAAATTACCAGTAGAGAGTATACAAGGAAAGTTAGAAAATTAAAAAAAAAATGTTATTGAAAAATAAATGCAGAGGAGATATAGAATTGAAATTGTTGATTGTTTCAAAAAAGCCATACAGGTACTAGACTGAAAAAGTAGAAAGCTGTTGGCAATGTATGGAGCCCACCATTCAAAAACTGATACCAGCCGGTTGTACATGAGGAGAAACCAGAGCGGAAGGGGTTTAATTGCTGTAGGAGAGTGTATACAGAGAGAAAGAAAAAGCCTGCTAGAATATTTACAGAACAACACAGAAAAATTACTAAAGACAGTGAATAAGGAACAGGAGAACCGGACAGGAATGAAATACAAAGAAAACGTGTTAAACACATCGAAGAGAAGCTTTTGCATGGTCAGTTTGGAAAGCCACTGAGAGAGAGCCTGATTATAGTGGCTCAAGATCAAGCGACAAAAGCGATCAGGTTGACAAATGTGTATGGAAAGTTTGTGGAATTTGGAATGAGACTGGCACACATTGTTGCAGGTCCCAAATCGGCGCAGGGAGAATATAAGAAATGGAGGCAAGACCAAGTTCTTTTCTACTCTAGGCCCAAAGCCTGAAATTTGGGGCGAGGGGCCAGTCGATTAGATCGACCCCAGTACGCAAAAAAAAAAAAAAAAAAAATTCAGACAAATGCATAACAAAAACACCAGGACTTACAAATATATATAACATACAGAAAATTGCACTACTGGGCACTGCACACATCCTACGCAAAACACTTTCAATACAGTAACCATAAGAGCATCACAGCAAACCACAGCACATACCCAAGGCACACAGAGCTGCGCTCGGTAGTGAAGTGAAAGCACGCTATAAAAATAAAACTACTGAATAATAATAATAATAAATTAGCCATGTTTATAACATCGGGTCTGGTGAATTTGTGGCACCGTATTAATTGTGAATATGATCTTGATGAAGATGATGATGATAATGATGATGATGATATTGATTCTATGAATTTTATAGATAAATAAAACCAAAAAATAGCAACCAGCCTCTACTTCAACCATTGAGAGGTTGCTTTGTGTTTTTTTGTTTCTGCCATAATGTAATCTCAAGCCCAAAAGTTAGTGACTGTGCAAAAAGTAACGACAACACTGTTTGAACAATTTATCTCTTAGTTAGAAAATTGTCAGTCAGGCATAAAGGCCAAATCTCGTGTCGATCTAGCATGTCAAGAACGAGGCTAATGAACGATGTTAATGATAATATTGATTTTTTTGCATTAACCCAATGTGGGAGAGAATACTGTCGTTTTTGATCGATGAGCAGAAAAACACAAATAAAAACAAAACGTGTGTGTTTCATATGAAACCAAAACAACGCAAATAAAGATATTGTTCTCGATTTGCGATAAAACGCTTAGATATTTGATGTTTCATGGCTCATATAGGTTATTTCTTCATTAGGTTCAGGGAAAGGAGAAAATATTATTTGCATTTAGTAAGATTCATGTTAATGTCTAGACAGTTGGCTATTTTAAGGTTTGTTTTAGCAGCGACACACAGCTTACGTTGTGTATGTATATAAGTTCATTACTAATCTGTCTCCGTGTAATGATTTCTAACTTAAGCGCATGACCAGCAATTTTGAACAAATTCAATGTTAGTCGCTTTCATAGACCCAAGTACCTTAATGGTTTATTATTTGCCAGGTGAAACGCAAAGTTGATCCGGACTGAATTTGAACTCAGACGTATAGATCTGGAAGAAGTACTACAAATTCTTTTGTCCGCTGCTCTAGCAGTTCTACCAAACAACCGTTTATGTTTAACACTCTGTTAGCCTCCTTTTATCCACTATTTAGTCTGTTGAACCTTAGAAGCCCCACTTGAAAGACAGAGAAAGTAATTTAAACTCCAAGCACGTCCCACATTCATGCAAACAACTACATTCATGACATAAACGGCTCGGGCTACCTGTGATTGTGTACTATACTCAACTGCCAAGAATGGCTGAATCATTTCTAATTTCAATTCTGGTTGAATAAATACAAGTGCTGGTTTTCGTCAGCATGGAACCATAGGTTCCAACAAATTTATATAAATTATATTGAGAATAGATTATGTTTTATCAACTTTCCCTCAATTGAAAACATTTTTTGTACCTAACACACACACACACACACACACACGCATACATACATGTGTGTGTATATGTATGTATGTATCTATCTGTATACCGACAGATATATAAAGTGGGAAAAAGTTTGACGGTTTATCAGCTATTGATTTCTTATACTGGAACGAGTGTAGCCCAGATTTATATTGTGATAATAGCGTTATAAATATTAGCCAAACCGTTTATGTACTGAACTGTGGTTCATACATACAAGATATAAGTAGCCTTCGAGGGAAAAGTGACAGAAATGTTCACGGTTCGCTTAATCAGAATCATAAAAACACATTTTATCGCATTCAGAAGCAGTCATATCAACATTTGCGTCTACTAATACGACTAGTGTCTATCATTAAGCATTAGTATTGTACATTATTAGTCCTGCTGTGAATACATCTGAACAGCATGCTAGCATTCATTTTTGACACTATTTCCCGAGGAAGTAATCCAAAATAACCATCATTGTTATCAATACTCTTTTGTGTACGCTTCGTAGATATCAGAGCCAAACAGAAAGAAGACACTTGCCATAGAGCAACGTGATATCCACGATCTACTTTTCGTTCCCTGCCGCATTATGTTCCCTTTTTATTTATCTATGGTGTTAATGCTTTGGGCAGCAATCACAACTTTCCATTTATCATCTCCATAAAAGTTTATATGGCCGTGGTATAATTAGTGCCTGATGGAGTTAAGTAATTTCCTATCTATAAGTGATTAAAAGAACTGGAGAGAACTGGAGGACAAATAACAGGAAGAACTGTAGAAGAGCGGAAAGAAATATGTTTCTGGTTAGATTTATTTGAATGTCATTTATATATGTTAATCTTTGCTGTCCAACAGTGGCATTGTTTGTTAGTTATGGTGTATTCATGAATCAATCACTAGTCCACTGTTGAGCGAGAGAGAGAGTGAGAGAGAGAGAGAGAGAGATAGAGATAGATAGATAGAGAGAGAGAGAGAGAAAGAGAGAGAGAGAATGGAGAGAAAGAGAGACAAAAAGGGAGAGAGAGAGCTGTAGGTTTGTCGCCGATATTTACAACTTTTAGTGACACATTTTTAATTCACTCGTTTAAAAGCATACATAAAAGGAATCGCACAGATACGCGCATAAACACATAAACACACACAGACACACACATATATATATATATATACGTTTTACGACATAGACACACACACACACACACACACACACATATATATATATACTTACATTCATACATATTCACATATGCACACAGACCTCCAAATCCTCTATATATGTGTGTCCATGCTAATCGGAAGAGAAGGGCAGTGTCCGTAATCCTTTCTAAGGGACTCCAAGACCGGTGAGAGGAAGAGAATTATCTTTAACAAACACTACTTTTGAGCGGTGGTTTATTATCCCTATTTTCTCAGAGTATTCCATTCAGGACATTCCCCCTTTTTAGATATTTGTGTAGACTAGTCTTCACCATTAAGAAATTTTCATGGAAATGGATAATTTAGACGAGGACGTATGTAATGGAATTATATTGGACGACAGCTCATCACCAGTCATATCTCTACTCACCGATAACGCGGTTTACTGCTGATACTTTAATCCCGATAAAGATTATCTAGAAGATGTTTGAAAGAAAAGTTTTCTGCTTTGGTTAAATATTTTATTTCTATGAAAATTAGCATCGCCTCTAAATACTCAATGCTCTCTACAGCCTCTCCTTGAGTTTTGCTGTTCCTCTTATGAGCTAACCAGGCCATTAAAGGTCTCCTATTGCATAGAATAAGAGCCAAAATAATTAATTCGTTTTATATAATAATTAATTCGTTTTATATACAGCCAAAATAATAAAGAACATGTAATGAGTTTGGGGATTAAGGAATTTCCTGGTCATAACTCTTATCTAAAGCTAAATTTGTATTGCCATAGTTGCTATGGATTAACGAAAACTCAGCCGACACGAGGTCACAAGCATTTTCACCTTTTTCTTCCTGTGTAGGGGTTGCTTCTGATTTGGAACAAACAGTTTTACATTATTCCTTTGAATTTATTATTTGAATACCTAAATATAGATATGCACAATTACATTATTTCATGCATCATATTGCTTAAATAAGTGATTTAAGACGGTAGGATGTAATTTGGTGATATTTGACTGCTATTTTTAGTGGACACATCGATCATTTACTGACTCCCTCGATGCCTGTGGTACGCTTATCTTTTATCCACTATGTCAGTTTGAATTCGTCAGTGTTTTCCTTCACCTCACCTCTATTGGTTCTAGGAAACTTTCCTTCTCATTGTAACTATCGACATTTATTCGATGGCAGAATTCATTAAAGTTACAGCACCGTTTCTTTAGAAATTTGCATATTGAAAGATATAACTAGTTTTGTATAAAGATATTACGTAACGATTTCAGAGACATGACATACAAGGAGCCATTATATAAAACAAAAGAATAGGAAGTATAACTTATCGAAAATAAGTTTATTGCCATTCACTATACATATTTAAATTAACATATCATTTAATTACTTTATAATGTATAAATACATGAATTTATTAAAATTTTAGCGCTATTCTTATCTGCGAAGAATCTAACATTGCTGTAAATATTAATCAGTCATTCTTTCTGAAGAGCAACACGTTTTAAATGTTATTTTTATTCAAGCTAACCAAAAAACGATTTTATATAATCTAACATATTCTAAGTAAAGAGAAAAAATCACAGTGGCAGAATCGTTAGAGCGTCGGGAAAAATAGCTTAAAATATTTCTTCTGGTTGTTTACCATCTGAGTTCATATTCTACCACCATAGAAAAAATTGCCTCTCGTACTCCTAGGTCGTTAAAAATAAAGCAACGGTCAACTCCTGGGGCAAATGTAATAAAGTAATCCCTTCTCCAGAAAACTACTGGCCTTGTTCCTTATTCAATTTATCAAGATAATTAACTGCGCAAGTGAATAGGAATGCAAAATTTTTCGGTGAATCCCGGCAGCAAAATCACCCACAAATAACACTTTTTCTCTGGTTATGGTCTAGAAAATCTATATGTGTAACAGAATCATTATCCCAAATGATGGAATAGCATTCAATTTTGGGACTCAGCTGAACTATCTTGTAATCGACTTAGACTTCCGCCACTGCCGAAATTGCTGAGCCGAAATTCGAAACTGATATGAAGAAGATCAACAACCGGGGCAACAACAACAATAACAACACGAACAACAACAACCACCACAACAACAATGAAGGCTTATAATAACAAGAACACCAGTAACAACATCGACAAAACTAAGAAAAGATAACAAACATAAAAGTGATATTTAAATATTGTTTTGAAAAATCGAAGTTTTATGATGCGTTTTGTATTGATATATTTCCAATCACCAAGCAGTTAATGTAATGAAACGTAAAATTTAACATTTTAACATCAATGGTACTGACTTCAGGGTGTATGTAGAAATGATTTTGGTTTGGTTTTGTTTTGTTTCTCCATTTCTATATTTATGTCTTTTTAGGTGAATCTATCTATCTCTTTTTCTCTCTAAGATTTCGGTTACTAATCGATCATGTAAATTATTGCCCGGCGCATGAGAATGTAACAAATCACAAAAAGAAAAAAAACAGAAATTGAAAAAAAAAATGAAAAAAATATAAAAATTCGCATCAATGACTTCAATTTTGGACGATTAGTTGCGGAGCATGAATAGTAGTAATAATAATAATAATAGTAGTAGTAGTAGTAGTAGTAGTAGTAGTAGTAGTAGTGGTGGTGGTGTTGGTGATGGTGGTGGTGTGAAGAGAGGATGGCTGAGTGAACATTATGCTGATTATTATCAAGTATAACACACATGAGGAAGTACTAGTAGACGCACACGTGCTCTTTCTCTCTCTCTCCCTCTCTCTTTCTCGCGCACGCACACACATACATATGTATATATACACACACATACACACACACGCGTGCACACAAACACAGATATATTGCTATCTTCTTCGATCTTGAAAGTGTATAAAGAAAGGAAAGAGAAAATTCTTATCAGAATTTATTTATAAAAAGAATTAATGCTTCAAATCTATCTTCATCCTCTCTTTCCCTCGTATATATATATATATATATATATATACACAAAAATCACGCATATTTTCATATAACTTAATACATATATATCTATATTACAATTATACACATTTCATATACATACATACGTACATACATACACACACACACGCACACACACACACACACACACACACACACACACACATATATATATATGAAATGTAT
>NC_069000.1:2019436-2025192 GCF_001194135.2 Octopus bimaculoides
CACACACACACACACACACACACACACATATATATATATGAAATGTATATAATTGTAATATAGATATATATGTATAAGATATATGTAAATATACGTGTGTATATATGTGCAATGATATCTTTGTTATGAATGGTCTAAGTTGAAAATTAAGATGACGATGACGACGACGACGATGACGACGACGATGATGATTTGCTAAATTACCACTACCACCACCACTACCACCACCACTACCATCATTTCATCATTATCATATTTTTCACCTTCGTCTTCGCCGTCGTTGCTTTCGTCGTCTTCCCTCTCCTTCCCTTCCCCCTCTTCCTTCTCCCCCTCCTTCTCCCCCTCCTTCTCCCCCTCCTGCTCATTATCATCATTAGCAGCAGCAATAATCAGCGGCTGTCTTATATCATTTCCTACCGTCTTTAACAGCACAGAAAGTGACAAAGATAGGTCTAATCCCTGACGTACGTAGGCTGTTGGAACATCTTTGATATCACATGCTCGCCAAAACTACGTTGAGCCGAGTTTTATACAGCAATAACAGACACACAACAATGGCGACAGCAACAAATGGAAATAGCAACAAAAACAACGCTAATTATAGTAAGAACAGCAACATCAAGAACAACAAAGAAAATAAGAACGTGAAGATCGAAAACAGCAGCGACGACTGCACAAATGGCAACAACGATGGCCAAAGCAATAACTACGAGAACAACAACAATTTCAATGGCAACTATAAGAACAACAATAACTACAACAACAGCGACAATGACGATGACAGTAACAGAAGACAACAGCAACAACAATAACAAAATCAGCAATTATATCGAGAAGAGAGCAAAGACAGTTATCGGAGACGTCATCTCAGCAAAGAAATTGGACTTTATGTATTTATGGGGTTATAAAAGTAGCAGCTTTAATTGTAATTAATTAGCAGTTTGCAATTGAGGACACTATTGTTAAGGGATTTATATAATTAACATTTAATTTTATTATATTCCGGCGCCAATTAGAAGTATTAGCAAAGGTAAAAGGCAAGATGCGAGTGTTTATATGGCCACTGTGTGTTGTTAGAGTAACAGATTAGTCTCGGTTGCAAACCGACCTTCAGGTTAATGATAACGCTGAAGTCGACGAAGACGACGACGGCAATTGCGATGACTATGATGATGCAGGCGATGATGATGATGATAAAGCGGAGGAGGAGGAGGAGGAAGAAAAAGAAAAAGAAGAGGAAGTAGAAAAGAAGACAGTGGTAAACATATGGGGGTGAACACACTGAATAATATAGTCCATGATAGATCAAATGTGAACAAATAGACGCGGTTATTATAGCAACCAATGCCGTCGATGATAGACAGGTTTACTCAAACATGGCTAACATAGCGGTAAATAATCTCTCGAAACTTTGACACAAGGCCAGTAAATTTCAGACAAGGGGCAAATTGATTACATCGACCCTTAATGCTCAACTAGTACTTATCTTATCGACATCGAAAGGCGATGTTGATCTCGGCTAGATTTGAATCTTTAACAATATGTGCTAGAAGTAAAGCTGTTAAGGATTTTCTTCAATGCATAACTTCCCAAGAGCAATCATTAAGAACGAATTACATCAAATACAGAATAGACAACACATCAGAAAGTGATAAGTGCAGAATTTGCGGACAAAATTGTGAAGCTGTATGGCATATTACCAGTCAATGTACGTCACTAGCCCAGAAAGAATATAAGACACGTCATGACTATATAGCACGGATTGTCCATTGGACACTTTGCAAAATGTATGGATTTGACAGAGCAAAAAATTGGTACGAACATAAACCCAAAGGTATCATGGAAAATGATAATGCAAAGATCCTATGAGATTTTATGATTCAGTGCGACTGTGAGATAGATAATAGGAAACCAGGCATAATGTTAATTGAAAATGAAAGCAAACGATGCTGGATCTTAGATATAGCATGCCCAGCTATAAGCGATAAGAGAGAAAAGAAAGTCGATAGATACGACAGGTTAGCTTGGGGGGGGGGTTAAGCAGTTGTGGTCGCTGGAAAAGGTGGTAGTAGTACCAATGATTGTTCAAGCCCTAGGAACAGTGAATAAAAATCTCGAGAAGTACATGGAACAAATAGGGGCTGCAATAAGGGTGGAGCACTTTCAGAAAACAGGACTGCTTGGAACCGCTCGAAGACTCCGGAAGGTGCTCGAAAACTAAGAGGTGTTACCTTAGTTTACTGGTAGTGAACAGCTGATACTGGGGTACATCTCCAGCGTTAGAAGCTGTGCAAAGGCAATGATAATAATATTAATAATATTTTCCGATTAGGCAGAATGCCTGCACTTTTGAGAGCAGAAGTGTCGTCGATGTTATCAGCCTCATTACATTCGTGGAACTGTATTTATTGTCCCCAGAAGTATAAAAAGGTAAAAACTGATCTCGGCTAGACATGAACGTTATGAGACGAAATAAATTCACGAGGCATTTTGTCTGACACTCAAAAGATAGTGCCAGACCGCTGCCTTGATAGTGATGATGATGATTATGATGATGATGATGATGATGATGATGATGATGATGATGATGATGATGATTGTGTATCATAGCGATATTATCGATTATAATATTGCTGATTATAATATTGCTGATTATTATTTGAATAAAAATAAAATTATTCTTAAAATTATCATACCTATTTCCTCTCATACCATTATGATAATATTAAACATATTCTCTAAATGGGAAAATTCAACGATATTAAAACTATATTTAAAGATGATAATGAGAATAATAAATATGAAAATAATACAATGATAAACGTAAAAAAATAATTCAAATATTTCTAGTTAAATAATATATAAATGATATATGACAACAAGCTCACAATGACACCGATATTAAAAATGACCCTTGTGATATATTTCAAAATATATTCTGTATTGTATTGAAACGAGAAATGCAAAATAGATAGAATAAAATATAATAAAATGACATAAAATATAGAATAACTAAAGAAATAAATAAAATTAATGAAATCCATAGAAGAATGAGATGACTGTCATATTGATGTGTAAGTGTACTCAGTCAAATTTAAAGTATTCATTACTAGACTATATTAGAACAAAACGTCAACTGAACAAAATATATTGACTTCTTATACTACCGAAACAGTCTACTAGAAAAAAAAAATGGAAATTTAAATTGGTGGTTTTATATAAAAGTTGTTGAAATGGAAAATTTATGAGGAAAGATGAGGAGTAGTAGTATTAGTAGTCGTAGTATTAGTAATAATAATAATGATAATAATCATAATAATAATAACATTATTATTATTATTATATATATAATAATAATAATGATATATATAATATACAGAAAATAGCACTACTAGGTATTGCACACATCCTACGTAAAGCACTTCTAATGCAGTAAAAATGAGAGCATCAGAGCAATCCACAGTACATACACAAGGCACACATTTCGAATAGTAATGATATTTATTACTTGGGTGTTGAATAGTGAAGTAAATGATTCCATGAAATCCTTGTTTTCCGCTCTTACAGAATTAACCTCTGAAATTGCAAACGATATCTCTGAGAAGTGAAATGGAAATAATAATTACGATTGTTGTTGTTTTGATTTAGGTACAAAACTAGCAGTTAATCGATGCCACCCATAACCCCGTACTAGAGGTCCACACCATGTCTCGATCCCAGAGCGAGGAAAAGCAGACACTGATCTTGCTGGAATTCGAGCTCAGGAAATACAGGATCGGAATTAAACACTAAGGGACATTTCTCCCTTCCGCTCACAATCGCAATTCTTTATCTTGAGATGAACTAGAGAATTTTCTCAAAAGGAACTTCAAAATAAATATTGTTTTCAATGTCTGTGGGTGAGAAGAGCTTTTAAAGACGTTGACCGCCGAATATAACTGGTATTGTTTCATATCTGAACGAAACGAATTTCTTTAAAATGCTTAGTGCATCATTTATATTTTGATCATATGTGCTACAGCGACAGCTTTAATGTTGCTAATAGCAATTATAACGGAAAAATCAGAACAAAAAATAATCAAACAAAAGTCATCGATTAGTTGATGAAAGGATAATTTAGACAGTTCAAAATCAATAAATAGTATGAAAGAGAACCAATCAAATCAAAGAAAACAAATCATTATAGAAAGTATCCAGTTATCACGTCTTCAATAATTTCGATTTGATTTGAATTAGAAAATTTCGACAGAAATTAGGAATAAATTCTATTTCGATTAAATTCATTATGCGGAAATACAAGCGGACACAATAAATTGAGCGTCAAAAGTGCATAAAAGTTAAAGCTTGTAATAAATGGATGAATACATGTCTAAATCTTCAAATTAGAATAGGTCGAGTACAGAGCAAAGTTGTAGTTCAACAACGAGTTGCTGTTCAAAGATGGTAGAGCAGAGCCGTGTGCGTTGTATAATTGCGAACCAATAGTTTTCATGCTCCTAAAATGAAACAATACCAGTCACTAAGTATGTTGATCAGAAACATGCTTGAAACTAATTTTCACAGCCATGAAGTCGTTATTAAACCTACTTAACGTTGCGAGTTAATAAATTTTCGTTAATTAGAATTAAGCCGGTGGTGTGGAGAGCGATATTCATCAGTGCAATTATCGGATATATTTCTTTACATTAACAGCGCTACAATAGCCGTTTAAAAGATTATCCCTCTCGACAATATCGCCTGTCGACTGCTATCAAAGTTAGTAACAATTTCGAAATTGACTAAATGATTCTTACTGGGATTTGATTAGAATAAAGCAAGAATGAAAACCATGGAGTTATCCATTTGACCGGCGGTGAAATTGGGAAATTCTGTCTTACCTCTACGGAGACCGTTTGAAGAATGAATGATAATTCAATACTGCAGTTTCAAACCTTTCGGATCACGTGCGTGAGCACGAATCTGATTGGTTCTCTCCAGTTGAATCTATCATTGATGACGAAATTTTAAAACTTTCGGTACATCTCTGCCTGTTTACTCGGCTCAAATCCCCAGTCAAAATCAGTGAAAAGATATGCAAGAAATACAAATATTATTAAAAATAATATTACTATCCTGCCAGAACAAAACACCAAAAAAAAAAAAAGGTAGAATTATAAATACACAACGTGGATTCACACGAAGTACGATCATTGCTAGAAATATATATCACGTGTGTAACCTTGTTTATCTTTCTCTCCCTCTTTATTTCTGTGTTCCTTTCTGTCGAAGAGCGTCGGCTCGAAACCTAAAAGACTTTCTCGCTTCCCGAGTGTTAAACTAATGCATCTGTTTGTTGTTTACACACCCGTCTTCGTCTTTTGTTTTTTTTTTCGTAAATTCTCACTATACATATATACATGTAATATATATACGTCTATGAATATGTATAAGTATATATATATGTATACTATATATATTAGTGTATGCATATATATATATATATATATATATATATATGCATGTATGTCTGCCTCAATGTATACATAGATACCTCCATTCGTACGTATATGAATATCGAAGTGTCCTTGCATAGACAAATAGCCAAGGGATTTTTAGACTCAATATTCTACACACTATTATCTATAACTTTATCTACATCGAATTGCAACAGTAGAAACAATTTATTTCATCTGTCTGTAACTTCCCAATTTTCTTATAACATAAACAATATACGTACATAACACACACACACACACACACACACACACACACACACA
>NC_069000.1:2025289-2028546 GCF_001194135.2 Octopus bimaculoides
ACACACACACACACACACACACACACACACACACATCATATATAATATGAGACAGAAAGAGCGAACAAATGCAGCGGGAGAGTGCCGAATCCTTATTCTCTCTGGTACAATCTCTATAGCCGTTGAACTTTGAAGATATTTGGATATAGAAATTGCAGGGTTTTTTTCCGAGCCTACCAATTATTCTGTGAATGTTATGCAAAGGTGATGTAGTACTAACCTCTGTCACAGTGGACCACATGATATCCGGGCTATATCAAATAAAAACGCACGGGGGAATCATTTGAGCTGTTTATATCTAAATACAATGATACCACAAGCGTGGGCATAGAGTGCATTTATCTCTATACGCTCTCTTTCATAGAAAAACATGCGCATAAACACACGCTTATACGCACATATACAATATATGTGCGTATGCATAACTATATTGCTTTCGTGTAATTTCTTTTAAGACGAGCTATATATGGAATTATTTGGAATGCAATATGTCGCTGAGGTACAGAGAGTGCGGCAACCTTTTGAAATATTTCACCGTTTTTGCTAATGATGCTAATGACCACTAGGGAAACATAGAATTTACAGAAGCAGACCACGTGATAATGCAGCCTTCCCACGCCATATATATATATATATATATAAGTTTGCTTTCTAAAGATATGGTTAAGGGATCAGACCTACTGCGTGACATTTTGGTCGAATGTATTTTACTATAGACTTGGGCCAACCAAACAGTTGTGAATGAATGTGGTAGACGGAAACTGTAAGAAGCTCGTCGTATACTTTCCCTCCACCTCTTCAGTTTTCTCTGTCATTTGTACTCTGAGTAAGTTTGATCTTTTAATATATAAATATTTATATATTTATTCTTCGTCTAAACAATTTCACTCTTTATATCTCTGCGTCTTTCTGTCTGTGTTTGTCCCCCACCACCGCTTGATAACTGGTGCTGGCTTGTTTATGTCTCATTGCAGTTCGGTCAAAAAGAACGCTAAAATAAGTACGAAACTTAAAAATAAAAGTTAGTTCTGAGGTCTATTCGTTCGACTACCATTCTTGAAGGCTTGTAAAGCATAATGTGCCGGATAGTACACCGTTTGCAATACGAGCCAAACAGGTTGTTGCAATATCCAAGCAGAACACTTGATGTAGCTCACGTACAACTCATGTATTCATTGAATGATATTTATTTCTCACTCAATCGTGTGCTTTTTACTGATTCTGTTAACAAGTGAAGAGTAATATATATATATATATATATATATATATATATATATATATATATATATACATACATACATGCATATACATACAGAGACACACATATATACACACACATACGAACAGACAGATATACGTACCTGTACATTTACATGTGAATAAAACGTCCATATACACCTAACACACATATGTATATATGGATGCAAATACATAAACATGTGTGTAGTACGTCTCTCTCTCTATATATATATGTGTGTGTGTGTGTGTGTGTGTGTGTTTGTAAACACACAGACACACACCCATACTCACACACGTCCATAATGACGTATTTGTAACTCGGCGTCCGACAGATAACTTAGGTTACGACCGTCATTAATAGCCACATACATATTCATTATTTCTTGTCGTCGTTATTAATAACTATTGGCCTTTTCGTTTTATTCATTATGTAGCCAACACAAAAGGATAATTTCAACGAACTGTTAAAATGTCAATGGAAACCATTAAACATCGAAGTGGAACAATTGTTACTTCAAAACTGAATTATTATAGACATCACCATTGTCTTCTTGCTATTTCCCCTTAATATCTCTTCAGTTTTAAAGAAGATTTCGTATAGGCGGTGGTGTGGCTGTACGGTAAGAAGTTTCGTTCCCAACGACATGGTTCCGGGTTCAAGTTGCACTGCGTGGCAACTCCAGCATTTGGCTTCTACCGCAGTCTCAGGCCTAACACAGTATTGTAAATGGATTTGGCAGACGGAAACTGACAAAATTCCATCGTATATGTATATATATATATAGTTGTGTTGTTGTTTCTTCCTTGGCGAGCCTTGCCTGGCTCATAAGGGCCGATTTTCCGGTTTCATTGGCGTATAGGTTCCTTACCTGCACTAGGAAAGAGTGAGAGAAAGTTGAGTTGTGGCGAAAGAGTCAGCAGAAGTTCGCCATTACCTTGCATCTTAGTTGCTTCGCTCATTAGCATACACATCACCCGGTCTGAGATTCGAACCCGCGATCCATCGACCGCGAATCCGCTGCTCTTACCACTACGCCATGTACTTCCACACACACTCACACCCACCCACCTACACTGCTGAGTGGGTATTGTCTTCTGGTCATTTGACGACGTAGAACTCAAAATTACTCAAGAGAAATACAATGATGTGTAAACAATATTCTCTTTATACCTCTTTTATCTGTCTAGACTTTCTTCAGATTTGACATCCTGAGATGAGACATCAAGTGGACGATGTGTTGCATAAACATCCACAACTAGTTGCTTTATATATAATATTAATCTGTCCTCACAATTAAAAGTGTATCATCTTCACAGATGTAAACAGGAATTCCACCATGACTTCTATTTCATATCTGTACAAACAGAACATACTTTGGTGTTTGTATCTCTGTAGCAGTTACATTTGACAGGAGATGTATTTCTCTAAGTCTCATGAATATTGTTTAATTGTCTTAAGCGAAGTCGCTCAGGTATATATCTCTACTTTAGTAATTAAATTATAGCAGGATGCTGAGGTTAAGCAGGGTGATGTCTGTGATGTTTGGGAAGACGTCTGTAATGTTCACTTCGGTTCAAACTTTGCGATTAGTCGTGCACGTTTTGCAGTCTATATCTTTTGAAAACAGATCATTTGCCGGGCTGTCTTCTTCATCATACATAAAAAAGTGATTGTTGCTTCACTGCTGCAGTTCGTACTATTTATATATATATGTTGACTCAGATATACAGTGAAGGAGAACTATATGATATCTTTAGGTTCTTCGTGAGTCAAAAGATTCAGTGGCTATGTTTTTTTTATTATCTCGAGTAAAATAAACAGAATACCGTAAAAGAAAAAGAAGGTAAGAAACTGAAGAGCGAAACGCGAATTGCACACATTCAGAACATCAATAAGAAAGTTTTATCATTATCACGGTATGCGACACCCACCCAAAACACACACACACACACACACACACACACACACACACACACACACACACACACACACACACACACACACACACACACACACA
>NC_069000.1:2030781-2032438 GCF_001194135.2 Octopus bimaculoides
ATATGCATACGTACACAAACACACACTCAAACATACACACATACACGCGCGCGCACACATACACACACACATATATATATATGTTGTGTATGTGCATTTGTGGTCATATGTGGTATATTATAAGAAGTGGACGATTTTCAAGTTTCGCACCTATGTTCTTTCTTTAACTCATTAATTCTCCCAGAACGTAAGAAAACATAAGGCCCTGCATGTTGTGTTTCCTTTCACTCTACTCAAGTACGAGGGGGGGTCTCCGGATGTGACACTACGGTGTAGATCTACCTGCTAAAAATATTGTCAGAAGAAAGGAATAACAGATTGAATAACATAGTTGATGAAGTGCAATACCTGAGGATATAATGGGATAGCTTTGAAGCTCGAACCTCGAACCTCGAACCTCTTATAAATGGTTATGGCTGGAAGTGATGGTGCGCATGAATGAACAAGAGGATTCTCTCTTAACCGATTCCTCATATCGAGTAGTTTATACGAGACAGGCAACCTTTCTTGATCATAGTCCATATGCAGTAATGCACTAAAAGCTTTTATACTGAAGGAACGGAGCTAGACACCGGATTGGTTTCGAAAGGAGCTGATGTAAAGTCACTGTTGTTATCGTAGAACAATGTGCTTCATAGAGAATATATGTGATTCCACTCAGGCAAGCTTACACAATACAAGAATTAGCATGTAACAAAGCCTACAAAGCTGCAAGACGCCATGCTAATGACACTGATTATAATTCTGCGTAGGCAATCATTCTTAATTTGATTCAGTAGATATCCATAGAATCTACGAAAGAATAATGAATGTTAACTGCCAAACACAAACAGCATGCTGTTAAAAACGATGGAAATCAAAGGTAGAATTATTAAATATAAAAATAACCAAATAAACTGATGAATGTAACATTGTTCTGAAATTTAATGAAAGAAAGACGTTATTTCGAACAGGATGCTACCCACCGTGGGATATTACGAAAAAAATTGGATGCACTGTCAAATGGTGAAAGTACTATAACTGGATGGAATTACACCATCTGTGCGTCAGAAGAAGCATCTAAATATGCAAATAATCTCCTGTTAAACTATATGCGTGAAGCATATTCTCAGTGCGGTAAAAGGACAAGCGTTCCGGTAGGCATAAGAGACAAAGATTTAGTCTCACTGTAAAAGAACAAAGAAGGAGCAACATGATTTTTGCTAAGCAATATTAGGAATTTATAGCATGTGATTCCGAACAGATTACAAACGAACAACTGTTTATCTCTTGTCAGGGTAGTTTTCGGTTTGAATACTTCACAGATGAACTGAAAGTCTCAGTTCAATAATGACAACAGAAATGCCAAGGACAAAGACAACCGCGTGACGTCTTTTTTATTGACATCTCGAAGACCTTTAATCTTTCTAAACACAGACGGCCAATTCAAGATCCCCATTATTATTGGTTGCTATCCGGGGCTTCATGAGTCACTCCATTCAACCCACGCAAATACGAGGTTGTCGTTCAGTTTGACATCCTTTTACAGATGCCTTCAACATGAGGACAAAAGAACTTGCTCACAACTTGTTCGACAATCTTGTACATTCTCTGAATCCGAGGTACGGTTTTGGAATTTAAGCCTCCTCCTCCTCCTCCTCCTCCTCCTCCTCCTCCT
>NC_069000.1:2032511-2034973 GCF_001194135.2 Octopus bimaculoides
CATCATCATCATCATCATCATCATCATCATCACCATCATCATCATTAATATTATTGTTGTAGTTGTTATATACATATTTCACATCCTGCATGAAATGTGCAGATTATATTTCTTCCCGGTATAGCAGCCAAATTAACGAAAAAATACAACAAAAGAAAACCAGAAGCAAAATAAAATGAAAAAAAAACTTCCCACCTAGCCAACCGTCAAGCCAATAAATCAATCAATTAATCGATGAATCAATATTTATTTATTATTACGTCGTATAAGAAATAAACCGGAATATTTGATTTTTATACGCAACGAGAAACCTTCCCCAGCTGCTGACTAGCTGCATTGACTACAGCAAGAGTGTGTCTGCCTGATACAGCCTGGGCGGAGTCCGCAATTTATGGTATTAGTTTACGAAACGTTGGTCCATTATACAAGTGAAACACCGCTCAAGCAATAATAAGCTTTAACACCTCTTTGTAATTAACACATAGCAAGATATATACAAAATTAGTAACCGTCTAGTGTGGTGCAGTAGCAGAATTGTGAGAGCGTCTCATCCGAAAAGCTTTGTAGGATTAATTTCATCTTCATTGAATTAGCAGTGAAATTTCTGCCTAGATGCCGAGGCTTAGCCCAAGACAAGAACATATCATTCAAACTGGAATTTCCCAGTGTCCACAGGTATTTCTATGACTAGCATAGAAATGACACGAAAGCTATTCAAAGGTTTTTATCTAGACGTGGAACAAAAGACACCTCCGTGGAAAAAGTGTACTATATTTATATATATATATATATTCTTTTACTAGTTTCGGTCATTTGACTGCGGCCATGCTAGAGCACCGCCTTTAGTCGAAAGAATCGACGCCACGACTTATTCTTTGTAAGCTTATTCTATCGTTCTCTTTTGCCGAACTGGTAAGTTACGGGGACGTAAACACAGCAACATTGGTTGTCAAGCGATGGTGGGGGACGAAGACAAGTGGTGTAGACAACAAACAGATGTATTCGTTTAACGCTCAGGAAGTGAAAAAGTCTTTTACGTTTTGAGCCTACGCTCTTCCACAGAAAGGAACACAGAAAGAAAAAGGGAGAGAAAATAACATTGTCATATTGTCACATGATATCATTATGAGTTAGTTTATTACTGCTATATATTTGTTAATATACCTGCACGATATAGTCAGGCTGGAAGACTTGTCTGTGACGGATATTAGATTGTGTATTATTTTAAGCTTACATGGGACGAGTTATGATGATGAGATCCGTTTCTTTTCATCGATTCTTAAAACGCAGGTCATAATAAACTTAGATAAATATTTAGTAATTAGCGTATGAAGCTCATATAAACAGCTTACACTTTTGGAGCGGAATATAATTAATTTTTAACTCGGAACACGACATGTATCTACTGATTGAGTGTTATGCATAAACTATGGAACAAAACAAATGACAAAGCACAACCCCCCCCCACAAAACAAACACATATACATTTATATATACAAATACGTATGTATACATATCTATCTATCTATCTACATGTCTGTGTGCATATATTATATATATATATATATATATATATTCTAAGAAATATATTAAGACATATAATAATAAAGCAAGGTATAGACAGCTTCAGATTTAAATAAGAAAAACACATAAGAAAAAAAAACTGTTTGATTATAGAATATAGAGAAAGCTGATAGTGGTCAGTGAATCCTGTTGCAAATAGATCGGCGAAATCTCATTCGGAATATTATCATATAAATTCGTGGATAAAATATATCAAATAAAATGTGAGACGCAACTAAGCGACGAATTTATGTGTGAGAAGAGAGGAAGAAATATAACTAAGTATGATGCGATTTACAGCTTATATATTTATTTATTTATTTTTATCTATTAACATTGCAACTAAGAGTTTATCAGAAAATCGATATTTACGAAGACAAAAAAGAAGGAAAAAATATCTATATAATTCGCTGGAAGAACTATTAAAAATTCCTCTGCAATTACACTCTCTCTCTCCCTCAGTCTCTTTCTTACCATCTCTCATACACACACACACGCGTTTATATATAATCTCGCTGACGCACATATATCTCTATGTTTGACTGTATACAGCTATGGTCGGCTTAATGGGTACTTCTATGTTGCAAAGTAAACACTTTAAAGAGAGCCAGCACTGGAAAATCACACACGGTATTAACAAACCATATGATGTGATGAATTGAAAAGAAAACCAAAATCCCAATACACACTGATGGCGGCTCTGAAACCATAGTATTTGCTCAGACACAGGATAGGAAAGCACCTCGCTGTGTGAGTGTGTGTGTGTGTGTGTGTGTGTGCACGTATGTATGGATCTATCAATATATATATATGTTCGCATACGCATATGTCTTAATATAAATATAGACATATATACATACATGTATATGTATGTGTACACATGTATTAATATATATATA
>NC_069000.1:2036665-2042538 GCF_001194135.2 Octopus bimaculoides
ATATATATATATATATATATATATATATATAGATATGTACAAGATTCTTAATAATTGTCTAATTACGTATCGTCTGAATAGTCTCGAGTATGCTGGACTTCTTAATCAAACTGTCTTTTCTTATTTGTATTTCTGTAAATATTTGATGATGGAATAGGTAACTTATTTCTGATATAACTGGAATAGTTAAATAGCTACATAAATACGTAAATACACACACGCACACACACGCACACTCAAAAATATATGTATACTCAAGTACACCCATAAATATATATCTTTTTGCTTTATTTATATGTGAATATACTACATATATACATATACATACATACATACATACATATATATACATATATATATACGCACGCACACACACACACACACACACACGCACACACACACACACACACACACACACACACACACACACACACACACACACACACACACACACACACACACACACACACATATATATATATATATATATATACAAATAACAGTGTTTATATTGTCTTTAATTTGCTACGTAAATATGCGGCTGTTTCTTTGTCGCAGAATCGAAGAAATATTTTGCGAATGCAAGTCAATGTCGGATCGAACATGAATTTTTTCCACCTCAGTAAGATTGTAGATGTCCTACATTGGCTATTTCATCATCTTACACGGCTTCAAACTATCTACATTGATTTTGCTGTCTATAACATGTTACTAGTTGTTACTTGAACTGGCACAATGAACAAGAACGAACCACCAAGTAGATCATAAAACGAGGGTAGCGAGCAGCGCACGATGTGGTGTGCAATATTTCTTTTACTGGTCTTTATTACGTAAAACTCGGAACCTTACAATGTTCCCATATTTATATAAGCAGTTCAATAAAACATATGTAACGAAACTGGAGCTTTAAATGCCACGTAACTTCACAAGATAAACATATTGCTTAAGCTTTAAGCCTTAAGCGATACGTTGTGGTATAAACGGAAAATAATATTGGTCGTAGTGTAACGCGTCTTATTGTGTTTGCTCCTTTCATAATGCGACTCAGATCTTACAAGCTCGTATAAATAACGGCCAGATATGCCCTAATTCAAGTCTTACCATACTGAGAAATAAAAGAACATTTTATACTATAGAACGACAGACATATAACCAAAGTGTAATTTTAAAACAGGAAATGCAGCTCTAAACATTTTAATTCTTATTCCTCTCTCTCTCTCTCTCTCTCTCTCTCTCTCTCTCTCTCTCTCTCTCTCTCTCTCTCTCTCTCTCTCTCTCTCTCTCTATATATATATATATATATATATTTACTTCTTTATTAACGATGCAGTTTTAATGAAAAGGCATATTACTCTACCTCTCGTTTTCGAGTACTACTTTTCCCACCTTGTTTTGTATTCATGTGCTTACTCGCGTAAGCATATATATATATATATATATATGGATATTCATTACCATATAAATATGGATACATATGCATGCACACATCCCTACTCAAACATACGCACTCACGCACACATACACATACTTATAGCTAGCTGTCATCGTTCTGTTTAAGGTTTTCCTACATACATACATACAGACATCAACGTTATGTAGAACAGAGGAAAGACATAAATGATAATAATCTTCTGTATCCTCTAATCTATAATATATAAGTGAAGAGATTATATGGAAGCCATGTGTATTCTATAAAATATGTATTTCGTTATTTGTCGCTTCATTGCCAGAGATTTATTTACTAAAACCTGTGGAAACTTGTAAGATAGTAGGAATTTAAAATGTTTCGTAAATATTTCACTGCTGTCGTATTAAACGCATTGCATCACTTGTTAAGTCTTGTTATTTTGAGATAAATTCTTTGGTTTTGCACGAAAATTGTTGATTATAGCTTTCTTTCTGTTCATCATTTTCATTTTCATGAATACACTCTCAAAAACTCACGCTCACGCGCACACACCCACGTGCACACGCGCGCCGACACATGCATGCATACAATGGTACACACACAGACAAAAACACATACACATGTCGCCATCTTGTATCGCTTTGTAACCTTCCATTCTCTATTTGTATTTTTGTTTAGTTTCATTTTAGATAGAATATCACAAATTATGTTCATTTGTGTCTTAGTTTTTGCTTATAAACTCGCAGATAATTCTTCTGGGTTTTCTCCTGTCAGATCTCTTTTTGGTACAATGTAGCACGTGAAATAAGAAGAGAGAGATAAGTGGTCAATTAATTTATTAGAAATAACAACTCGATTTCTCTTAAATCACGCTCCAAGCTATTTCAAATGATCATGCTTAAGACCTCTTTGGATAACGTAATATTAAGTACATAACGTATGAGAATAATATTGATGGGTTGGTCTTAGCTAGAGACTATTTAATCGCAGCTGTGTTTAGTAACAGTTAGTCTGGGGTTTCAAATCGAAAGTCAAACATTCCTTACCTTCTCCTTGATATTGTTTCAGACATTTTAATTATGTTCACAACATTTCGTAAAGTCGGTAGAAATTCTTTAAGAATCAGCATTTCGTAGCTATATTGAAATACAATTTTCCAATATCATATGGCAGATTTTCTATGAGCCAATGAGGGCACCTTTAAACGGTCACCAGGCGCAGTAAAGCACATCTCGGTTTGAACTGCTTGCAAAATAACCTGCAGCTACCGAAGATAAACACTAACAATGTCACCTTGTCGAGGTTTTAGAAAGCGTGCGAATTCCGAGGGCAGAACCCGTTCTTTCATACTAACCCAATTATATAATGAAGTTCATAGATGTTACTCTTTCTCATCTCACTAATCCATAACATAAAGTAGATGCGACAGGCCATTCATCAACTTGCGCAGTTGCGACACATTGTCATGATGTATAACTAAAAAGAAATAAAAATGTGGGTGGGTGGAGGCAGAACAAAAAATACTAAAAAGAGAAAAAGAACGAAAAACAGCCGAACGTTTCATGAATATTTTCGTATTTTCAGCAGGAATTCAACAGTGTCTTTACAAGTATGTGACTTCTTTAAATTATCATTCTCCAATATTTACTCGATTAATACAATTTCTAGAACTCACTATATCAACAATAAACCATTATGTTTGTGGCATTATGGTAATATTAAGTGATAAATTGTTTTCAAAATCTTCCGTATAGATTTACATTACAATGGAGACTTCAATTAACACGCAAATTAGATGACTGGTGAATTGATTGGAATTTTAATCAATATACCACGGTTGAAAAACGAAAAAGAATTAAAAAAGTTCTAGTGAAAAAACAACTTGTAATGATATCACAGCTGAATTGTGAGATAAAAAGTAAGGAATCGTATTTACGTATACTCTAACTTTCATAAATTCATATACAGAGATCATTGACTCGCATATATAGACACACACACACATACACAGATAAGTACACATGAGCTAAGGTTTAAACTTAGAGAGTCATGAAGCAGCCTCTGTCAATGAAAGGACCTTAACGACTTGTATTTGAATGTATACACCGTTTCCCTTAAAGTTGTTGAATATATGACTATTACGAACACAAACTTACTTATAACATTACGACATGCCGTAAAGTTATAACTGACCACAGCATGACTGACAGACTGACAGACTGACAGCCAATTAAAAAGTGAGTACGTGGTATGTGGACAGGATACAAACAATTTTATCGTCTCAAATTTCTCATAATAGCTTTGAGGTGAAACAATAAAAATAACTGAAAGAATATATGAGTCTGGTATAAACTATACCTGAGAAGACGGGATGGTCACGACGAGAAATATATCGATAGACAGATCTTCCACAACAGAAGTCAACAGGAGGGAACCATGCAAAATAACAACAATTACAAGACTAAAAACAAGAATATATGTGAATAGTCTTCTCCTCTATAATTCTCAAAATGAATGGTGGTTGCTTCTTCAATATTTTTTAAAGTGATAAATTGTAGTTTTTTTCACAACGCTGTGTGCGTGCGTATATGTGTGTGTGTGTAAGTATATATACAGTGAGAGGGGGAGAGGGAGAGAGAGGGAGAGAGGGAGAGAGAGGGAGAGAGATAAAGAGATACATAGATAGATAGGTAAATTGATGGATATATATATATATACACATATATTACTTTAGTGTATATGCATATAAATTCACATCTTTATTTTTTCCTGTCTTCCAAGCTACGAGTTGTATTTTGTTTAACCCCCCTCTCTCTCTCCCTCTCCCTCTCCATCTCCCTCTCCCTCTCCCCCCCTCTCTCTCTCTCTCCGTTGGAATGCTCTTTCATTTCCTTCCTTCTGCCGTTTTTCACACTCACTTGTTTTCTCTTTTATCATATTCTTTCATCATTTTCTGTTGCTGAACACTTACACAAACACACTCCAATACACGCATACACACAATCTCACGCACACATACAGACCATGTAGACTCGTCTGGTTTTATGATGTATGATAAATGATGATATCCTCCATATGCAAAATAGATATCAATAACTCATGTATGTATTACATCTGTAATATATCTTCTACATTACGGTTGTCTTATCGGATAGTATATTGGGCTTCTGACCAAAAACTAAATGATTCACATCACAACATCGTTGTACACTAAGCTAAATCAATTGGCAAAGCATTTAGTGTTTGCAACCACAGGTCAATGCTAGAAATTCCATGTAATTGCTCGATCAGGTAGAAATAGCAGCTGAATATCCCTTATATCAGACTTATCTCAAAGGTAACAGGAGAATATTTCGTTTTTGGATTTGGTTTGGAAGATTCTTTGTATGATTGGTGTGCTGAAGCATATTCTATTGTGTCTGGGCAGACTCATTCTCTTTTGGTGCCTTATAATTTAACACACTCACCGGTAAAATTTCTACTTATTTCTTTTTAAATTATAAGGCACCGAAAGAGAATAACTCTTCCCAGACATAACACAATAATGTTACAGTTAAAACGTTTGTTTCTATTAAGCATATGAATAATTGGAGGTTTCCAAGTCATGACGTTATACGTATGAGGGCCTCCTGCATATGTAAGTATCAAAATGTAATATATTGAAGCTGCCTCTTCCAAATGATATCCTTCTGTGGGAAAGAAGTTATACATGGTAAACTTGTCTCTATTCTTTATTACAGAAAACATTATCAATATCCTTTCAGACAATACTTTCATACTCACAATTTTCTCCAGAGATTAAATTGATTATTATTGCTTGTATAGTTCCAATTAAATTAGTCCAGAAGTTATGTTAAATATATATACATGCATAAGTACCATGAATTCCCATTTTACAAACTGGCAAACAATTGCCTGAATACTTTGCCGGGCAACGTTGGGTACTTAGTCTAGTATATATATATATATATATATATATATATATATATATGTTGGTGCACTGGCATTATGTGCCTCATGTATTAATACTCTCTATTGAGACACACGAGATGACAATTTATTCATGTGATTTTTATTACCTATTTAGACATGTCTGTATATGTATACTGGATACACTGTCATTATTTTACATTCACATTAACGTTATTCCTGGGATAAGTATATATACACTCATACATACATAACACATTCAACAATCTTATACACACACTTACACAATCACACACGTTTACGCACACAAACAGCGGGAGAATCAAACTAATACAAGATTGTTAAAATTAATAAAATCAAAAAACATTAGTCAACTGGGAGAAAATGTCTGCATTTCATTTCAAAATGTCAGCTAACATGCAGGAATATGTATTATGTATGTATGTATATATACATATGAGTGTGTGTGTATTCATATGTACGCATATATACTTACATACATATACATACATACATATATATATATATATATATA
>NC_069000.1:2042550-2044205 GCF_001194135.2 Octopus bimaculoides
TATATATATGTATGTATGTATGTGTGTGTGTGTGCGTATGTTTGTATATATACGAATATATGCATGTACGTATATATATATATATATATATATATATGTAAATTATTTTTGATACCTCTAAATTTGTAAATATTTCTTCGACATAATCGAAGAAAAACAAATTTATATTATGATAAGTCTCTAGATTTATAAATATTTCTTCAAGATACCGCAGGAAAAACTACATTTCAAATCGCGAATCATTCACTTTGATATAAAAATTCGAAGAAGTAATTAATATATATTTCTGTTGAAGACATTTTTTATGTCGTATCACACATATCATTCACAATATTGCAGTCTCTACAATTTTTATTTTTCTGAACATTTCTTTTGAATATATTTGCTATATATTGCTGTGTTCTGCACTGCAGTTCTCTGCTCTATCAACGGAGCTATCAATCTAAATATTTGGCGCGTGTCCTAGTGCTCTCAGCGTTGGACTGACGATCATGTGGTGAGTTCGATTCTTGTGACTCATGGCCAGTAAATTTTAATAGAGTAATTTGCTCCGGATGGCGTTAATTTTTGTTCATTGATAATATTCGTGACCCTAAAATTTGGATTATCTGTGATCCTCTAATGGATTACATTCTGCCGAATTAAATGCACAGGGGTATTTGTTCCAGAATTTTACTTTCTGAGTTAAAATCCCAATATACTCACCCTGTCGCGTTCGATGAAGTGTAAATAAATTACTGAGGCCACTGGTATCGACAAAGCTCCTGTATCGAGTTGGCTGACCTTGAGACAAAATCGGATAGCATTATTACATCAGTGGACTGTCAGAATCGTTAGAGCAACAGAAAAAAAGCAGGCCTTGTGTTACTTCCTCCGCTTCATTTACATTTTCATTTCAAATGCACCAGGATCAGCTTTGCATTTTATCGTTTCAAGGCCGGTTAACTAAAGTACAAATCGAGTACAAATATCGATGGTATGGACGACGCCGTTTCTCAAATTTGCTGACATTGATTCCTCATCGACAACGATTACCAATAAATGAGTGACCGACGAGAACATAATCTTCATCCTTGTTACGAATAAACTCCTAAAGTTCAAAGTAGATTATATATGTGTTCTACAGTGTAATGGAGATTAAATATTAAATCCATGTTTAAATATTTATTTTACACATTTTAATGTACAATACTTAACATTATATTAATAAACATTCTCAATAACATTACCGTTGCTATGGACCAATGACAAAAATTGAGACTGTTGCTAGGTTCACAATGTTTTTTTACGCAGGAACAGAAATTGATTGCCTATCTATCTATCTATCTATCTATCTATCTATCTATCTATCTATCTATCTATCTATCTATCTATCTATCTATCTATCTATCTATCTATTCTTCGTCTATTCGTCTATTTATATGTATATCTATAATACGTAATACAAACATATCCTCAAATGCATTTTAACGTACACGTTGTAAATACAATCGATGCCGTTCTATAATGTTTTGAGCCTATTTAGCAAATTACATTATCTATATTAACTATAATTCCTACGAGAGACATACAAAAGTATAAGTATGTATATATAAATATATACATGAATATATATTCATACATATATATATATGTATATATATATATATATATAT
>NC_069000.1:2044882-2046866 GCF_001194135.2 Octopus bimaculoides
ATATATATATATATATACACACATATAAACACATTCCTGTGTAGATATATAAATATGCAAACATGTATATGTGGTGGTGTGACGCTATTTTCAGTTGCTAGAACCCTTTCACTGGATATTGCTTCAGATAATAATCCTTCCAGGAACCATAAATCAATTTATGATCAGCAATTTCCAGAAAAAGAACATTAGCCACAATCAAAACCACAACCGAAATAATTCAGAAATATTCAAACGATTTACCCGAATCAGAAATCACTAATAATACTACTAATAGATATCACTATTATTTCTATGTATTCATTGAAACTATAACATCAATGGAATTATGACAAGATACACTTATCCTATTCCCGACCGGCTTTAAAATTCTCACTGAACACCCATCGATTTTTGGAAATTTCCTATAAAGTTTTAAAAATAGCTAAATCTCAATATTGGAGTCATATGAAATTACATGCTTATTGAATTGAACTTAGTCTGGTATAATCTCCGACATTCCAAATTATAAACCGAAGTGGGGATAGTCACGCTTGCTTACACAATACAGAGAATAAATTTAATAAATCTATCGTTCCTTTTTCATTTATTGATAGATTTATAAGCATGTATGTATGCATCTATGCATGTATGTATATTTGTATGCTTATATGTATGTATGTATGCATATATGTATGTATGCATGTATGTATGTATGTATGGATATATGTATTATGTATGGATATATGTGTGCATGCATATATGTATGTATGCATATTTGTCTGTATGCATATATGTATGTGTGTATGCACATATGTATGTATGTACGGATGGATGAGTGTGTGTATGTGTGTGCGTGTGTATATATTATATATTTTCGAGAAACCGAGGATACGAAGCCACCGTCAATGCAAGACTTAAATGTCCAAGACAAGCATATTAATTCTTGAGCTTTTTCGATAATTATGTGGGGAAAAAAGCTTTATTACTGTTGTTATTTTTGGCAGATGTACTAAGGAAATAAGCCAGCAGAATTGGTTGAGCGTTGGATAAAACGCTAAGCTGCAATTCGTTTAAATCTTTACGTTCTAAGTTCAAATCCCATCGAGATCAATTTTTACATATATTCTTCGATTTTCTATTAACTGACTGTAAAGCACTGGGTTTGAGGTAACCGACCATTCCCTTTACTCCCAATTTCTGGTTTTGCTCCTAATATTACCAATTTTATAATTCATAATAAAGTAGCGAGTTGGTAGAGTCGTTGGCACACCACACGAAATGGTTAGCAGCATTTCTTAGGTTTTATTTAGTGGAATTCCCATCGATGTCGACTTTGCTTTCTGCCCTGTAGGAGTCGATGAAATAAGTACCAGTTACCGGTCAGTGTAATGAACCCGTCCCTGAAAATATCAGTTCTTGTGCCCGTCCCAATAAGGTAGTCTTCTGCACATGTTCTACCCTCATGCCAATCTCAATTTCACCAACAGGTTCCTCTATTATTATTATCATTATCATCATCATCATCATTATTATTATTATTATTATTATTAGTATTATTATTATTAGAGACAGCTATCAGATAGAGTCTCTCTCCCACTACTTTTCCGTTTTATTCTCTCTCTTTCTCTCTTCATATCACTTTTTCCGCTTATTTTTGTTTTTTGCCTACTCCTGCGTATTATGTTGCTTTATGAGGCGTTGTGCAATAATGACTTACTATGACTTATTTCATGCATGAATCCGTGGCCAATTCAGCCATCTTATTATTCAGATGATGCTATATAGCGCAATACACGCATCAATCAAATGTTACGATAAGATAAACCAATTTGAAAGGGTAGCCGTGTCTAGAAGGAAGAAAGGAAGGAATAAAAGAGAAGACAGCAAACTGTTTCGTATTTCTCTCCGAACTGAGACGATAACTATAAACAAAATAGATTTGTAATAACGACTACTGGCATAACAGGAAATTCAGTTTTTTCAACAATGAATTTCCATATAT
>NC_069000.1:2047597-2048594 GCF_001194135.2 Octopus bimaculoides
TATATATATATATATATATATATATATATATATATATATATATATGCAAACGTATATATATATTGTGAGAGGAAGCTAGACATACAGACAAGGGACACAGAGAGAAAGAGATAGAAAGATATACATACATATGTGGAAACATATATGCATACATTACAAACACACACACAGCGGGTCTCACACATGAATGTATGTATAACTGGTTATGATTGTGTGTGTGTATGTGCGTAAAAGTTTCGATCTCTCACTTGAGCGAGATGAAAAAACACAAAAATAAGCATATTTACGCACACACTCGCAGAGAGACGCCTACACACATATCTGTGCACATGAATACACTCACACACTTGTGTATGCATATAAACACACACGCACATATGTCTAGCAGAACGTTTGTTAACATATAATATTTGTATGATTTTATTGAATAATCTATAGCGATACATAAATCTATCACACCTATTTCAAAATCTGCATCCGTTGGTATTGTAGTTGTTGTTGATGTCGATGTTGCTTTTGTTGCCAGGCGTGTTGTTTTATTCTTGTTTTATTCTTGTTATCTTAGCCGTCATTTTAAACCTATCTATCACATAACATATCGTAGCAACATATGTACATGTGATAGCGATATTTATAGAGAATATATTGTATGCAATCCAGCGCTGTCGATGTATGTATGTATGTATGTATGTATGTATGTATGTGTAAGAGCAGCAGACATATAAATCACTGAAATGATACCATCATAATGTATGTATATGCGTGTATATAGATCCTTTCATCCAAGCAATCCATTACACATGTTTTCATCCATCTGTCCATCCAGCTATCCATTTCTCTCACGCAACACACACACACACACACACACACACACACACGTATGTATATGTTTTCACTCAAACACTCACATGTGTATATATAAATTTTATGTATACATATAAGTTTATATACATAAGTATTTAACAATTATATATATCATATCTATATATGCATTTAT
>NC_069000.1:2048675-2051289 GCF_001194135.2 Octopus bimaculoides
ACAAGAATAAGGGCAGGGAATCGTCAATTAATAATAGAATTAATAATTAACAATTTTGCCAAGTAGCTCAGTATGAAAAAACCTTTATCGGTAAAACCATTTATCATTATAAATATACAGGGATTAGCATTGAGTTGCTTCTCCAACATACTGAAAATTTAGAAATAGCAGTCAAAGAACTACTGATTCTAAACTACAAATTTTTCTCTAAACGGGTGGCGATATCTATGGCACATATATATATATATGTATGCATATATATAAATATATTTATATATTTATATACATGTACGTATGTATGAGTGTGTGTATATACATGCGAATATAGTTGAAATTTATAGGAAAAACAAAAGACGAAGACAGGTGGAAGAACAACAAGTAGCAAGTGTATTCGTATGACGCTCGGGAAAAATGAAAAAGTCTTGCCTTCATGATATTTCGTATCATAGAGACGGTGTACAAAAAGTGATCTCTTAATTGAAGAACAGGTAAAGGTTTGCGTCAAGAGCAGCATCCAGCTGTAAAACAATGCATCTCATCGTATGTTCATCTAACTCATGCAAGCACGGGAAAACAGACATGATGGCAACGAAAAAGCCATTGAAGTATATGCAGAATAGTACGCGTGCAAATACGTGCGTGAGGGAAAGAACAAATAGAGAGAGAGGGAGAGAGAGAGAGAGAGAGAGAGAGAGAGAGAGAGAGAGAGAGAGAGAGAGAGAGAGAGAAAAGTGATCATAGGGGCTGGATTGTGCGAAACTGCAGGAATCTTTCAAAGATTTGTTTGCAGCAAGCGGCCTCACCTTTTAGAAAATTTACTGGCTTACAAATAAATATTTCGATAAAATATTTTAAAATTCAGCATACGCTTTCTTGCTGTTTTCGTATAATTGATTTATTGATGAGGGAAATGTTTCTTAAAACATCATATTGAATTCGAGGATGATTCAATCTATTTATTTAGAAGCCAATGCATGACTTTGTGATATTTTCCGCATTTGTATTGTTGCTTCTTTTCTTTGCATAATCAAAGATATCTATCTATCTATCTGTCTGTCTGTCTGTCTGTCTGTCTGTCTGTCTGTCTGTCTGTCTGTCTGTCTGTCTGTCTTTCTATGTATCTATATATGTATGTATACTCTTTTACTCTTTTACTTGTTTCAGTCTTTTGACTGTGGCCATGCTGGAGCACCGCCTTTAGTCGAGCAAATCGACCCCAGGACTTATTCTTTGGAAGCCTAGTACTTATTCTATCGGTCTCTTTTGCCGAACCGCTAAGTTACGGGGACATAAACACACCAGCATCGGTTGTCAAACAGTTGTCGGAGACAAACACAGACACACAAACATATACATATATATATATATATATATATATATATATATATATATATATACGACAGGCTTCTTTCAGTTTCCGTCTACCAAATCCACTCACAAGGCTTTGGTCGGCCCGAGGCTATAGTAGAAGACACTTGCCCAAGATGCCACGCAGTGGGACTGGACCCGGGACCATGTGGTTGGTAAGCTAGCTACTTACCACACAGCCACTCCTACGCCTATGTATACATTCCATGTATCTACATAACTATATCTATATACACACAAACATGCATAGATACATACATACTTACATACATACATACATACCTATATGTATGTATACATGTGCGTAGTGCACACACGCAAAATATATATGGCTACACGTTTATTCTAGCTTATTCAATTCACTTTAATGTCTATACGTTTTTATGTGTTCTTATATACAGACGTACGTATACATGTATTTGTTCATACATATGTGTATCTCTATGCGTGTGTGCGTGCACATGACTTCTTCTACCTGAACAATTATTTGCAATCTACTCTAAGACAACAACCCGCGTTATAGACATTTTCTGTAGAATTTCATTCATATATGTTTCATCTTTGTAAATGTATATATCGAGATATTTCTATTAGAAACTTAAGATAGTAGGAATCAATAATTCTGAAATTCTATATGTGAATAAGGCATGAAATAATATATACCAATACGCTATATAATAAAGTATAAAGTAAGCTATAGAACAAAATATAAAATATATATTGGAAACTTGAAAATCATTTCCGTAGCGTATGCGAAAAGAAGGAATAAAAAATTGTGTATGTGAGAGCATAAACTTCAGTACTGTTTCTTTCTGTTTGTCTGGCGGTTTGTGCCTCTTTCTCTCTATCTACATATATATATCCGCACATGTATGCTACATGTTAATTCAAGGATCTCTCAGTATATTAGATGACATACGTGAAAAGTTGTCAGTGAGTTCGAAGTTTCGGTTTAGCTGCCCCCGCCGCATAAAAAAAGTAGAAGTTGCAGTCAAACATTTCCGTATGAATATCATATATATTACAAACATGCTTGTACACAAACACACGCACATGCACGCGCTCATACATAGATATGCTTTTGTGTATGTGCGTATGTGTGTATGTATGAATCAGTTCGTGTGGTCATCTATGCATATATACATATATACACACATATCTATCTATCTATCTATCTATCTATCTATCTATCTATCTATCTATCTATCTATCTATCTATATATATATATATATATAAATATATATA
>NC_069000.1:2051546-2052098 GCF_001194135.2 Octopus bimaculoides
TATATATATATATATATATATATATATATATATATATATCTGTGTGAAAGTGTGCGAACGTCTCTGTCTGTGTCTGTTTATGTGTATGTGGATAAGTGCTTGTGTGTGCGTGTGTATACATAAGTATATATACCAGAAGACAAAGAGCGAGTGAGAGACATATGTCAAATAAAGAAATTCCGAATGATTTACTATAACGCCTGAGAGGAAACTGTAAAATACAACCACTAGAGTTAATCCTATGTTATGCTATGCATAAACACTATAGGCTTCCTCACAATGCATACAATCATTGATTATACCAAGTCCATATAAGAACGGAAAGGTTTACAAAACTATATTAGATATATATCAACATCCATCATATAGTTTGTTAAGCTGAGGAGAGATTTCCATTCTGTATCTGTTCAAACAACAGACAACTCTTCTTTTGAATTCCTTATACAGCCAGTTTATTTGTATTGCAGCAATGGTTTTTTTCTTTTTCTATTTTAGACTAACATGAATTGGAATATAATAGAAAAAGGATTATATATATATATATATATATAT
>NC_069000.1:2052396-2055170 GCF_001194135.2 Octopus bimaculoides
ACACACACACACACACACACACACACACACACACACACACACACACATACACACACACACACACACACACACACACATATATATATATATATACACGTACATATGCACACTATAACCGCTCGCGCAGAAACACACACACACCGAAGCAAAATGCATATTTCTTTCAAAGTATCATATAAAACTGTTCGGGGAAATAAGATGAATGCGATTAGCTCATAATAATGGCTAATCCTGCTGCAATATGTTATTTTCTCCTTGGAAATCGTCATGCTTTAGGATGAGAAATTACAGAGATCAGATATCTCAGTAATTGGGCTGATCAAATTTGGTAGGAATTTCATTTCGAGGCACAAGTTAAGAGATTAAATAATATGAAAGGGGAAAGATATAACTTAATGATATCCAACGATTCATTTTGAATATCAAACGGAACAACGACGGCTACGGTTGCTATAAACCCATTCTTTTTAAAATATATTGTTAGCGATATCATCACCCACGCATATATATTCGCAAAAGCATGCAACATATCAAATAAATATAAATGCACATGCAGGTATGCGCAAGTCTACGAAGATGGCATACACATACACGCGTTATAATGTCATGCACACAAACTGCATGATTGCATGTTTAAGTTTCCACATACGAACATGCATACATATAGGTTCACACGTTCCATCCCCTTAAAGACAAAATCCAATGGCAGCCGTGACCCAAAGCAAAAGGGCCTCACCCCATTTGAGATGTAAAACTACAAACAAAAATACCCCTCCTCCCCCAAAATAACTCACATACATGCATATACATAATATATATATATTTTTATTTGTTTCATTCCATTGACTGCGGCCATCCTGGAGCAAGGCCTTTAGTCGAACAAATCAACTCCAGGACTTATTCTTTGTAAGTCTAGCATTTTGTCGGATTGAACTGAAGGCATGGATTATGGCAGCATTCACCAGCTTAAACAAACAGACCTTCCAGCCGAGATGAAGGAGATTCCAAAGTAGTCTGGAGTCCGTGGTTGAAGCCAATGGCGATTTTATTGAATAAATTTACTCTTTAGCTTTTCAAGATATTTTTATGTAATTTTGGTAAATATATCTGTTAAAATGAGATGTCAGTATTATTTTCATTTTTGCGTAATTTAGACGACAATATATTCACTGAGCCCCGTGAGTATGTGTGTGTGCATGTGTGTGTGTGTGTGCATGTGTGTGCGCATGCGTGTATATATATATATATATATATATATATATACATATATACATATGTATATAATATCTAATTAATAGGTTCACATATATCCATACGATATGCAAAAGGTTTGCTATTGATACATGCCTCCTATGCATACATATCCACATAAATGCGCACATATACATGCGGACACTAGTATGTGCGATATACCAAAGTTCAGATATGCAGAATAAACATAGCATAACATTTATACACCAAATTACATTAATGTTGTACGAAAGTCAACGGAAGTTGAATCATTGTATACAAGTAGTAAATTAATATCGAAAAT
Source organism: Octopus bimaculoides (assembly GCF_001194135.2). Classification (NCBI taxonomy): domain Eukaryota; kingdom Metazoa; phylum Mollusca; class Cephalopoda; order Octopoda; family Octopodidae; genus Octopus; species Octopus bimaculoides. The sequence goes on from NC_069000.1 coordinate 2,053,931, forward strand.
TTTGCATTGGAGTTATTATGACAGCAGCGGAATCCACGCTATTTGGTTACGTTGGTTACATGTACATTTCAGAAGGACTCTCTTGTTTGTTTCTATATATGTATGTATATATATATGTATATATGTATCTATCAATATTTATATGTATGTATGTATATGTGTCTGTATGCATGCATTTATGTATGTTTGTATAATCATTAGTACGTTTGTATGCCTACATGGTTCTATGTATATATGCATACACACACAAACACACACATAGACACATATACATAGGTATATTTATATATGCATATATACATATATTATTTATATACGTTTATATATATATATATATATATAAACACACACACTCACACATATATATATATATATATATATATTTTCGCATATATATATATATATATATATATATATATATACATACATGTGTCCATAAATATATATACATATATACACACATAAATATATATGTATCGTTATAAGATGCGTAAAAATATATAATGATATATATGCATATATATACATATATATATATATATACACATACTTACATACATACATACATACACACATACCCACATACATACATACATAAATACATACATACATACATACATACATACATACATACATATACACACACATAAACAAAGTTAGCTTTCAATGAACATTATATTACGGATATTAATTTAACAATTCCCGTGGTTTTGAGCATCTGAATAACATGCGTGCATTGCATTCAGTCCAGTTGTTTATCTTAGCTCCATTGTCTCTCGCAGCTGTCAGTCTCAGATGACATGCTACCCTCCTCAGTAGTACATGTAGCGGGGGTCTTGAAAGTAATAAGTGGTCTTCCATACTCAACAAAATGCTTCCTGTCGATGTGACATCTTAACAAATGCGCCGGTTCGACATTTTTGCCAATATTCTCAGCTCATGTTATAGAACTGGATATAATCACTCTCTTGTTGACGGCTTTGCAGTCTTGGAATCTAGTCACTTTCCATTTATTACAAGATATTCCAATATCAATTTTCTATATTTTGCCTGAAGACCATTGGACTATCAGCAATACCGGAGAAAAATCAAACATACATGCATACATACATACATACATACATACATACATACATACATATATATACACATACATATATATATATACATTTATGCATGTATATACACATACATATATATAGATATATATATAAACATATATATAAATATACATATATAT
>NC_069000.1:2055330-2058193 GCF_001194135.2 Octopus bimaculoides
TGTGTGTGAATAAAACTAAATACAAAAAAGGGTTTTGTATGATCACGTATAGAGGAATATATTATTTTATTTAAAAGAGTTCCAACTCTGTCTGTTTTTATGTTTTATTTATATTCTTGTAAAATTAATGTGGGATATAGAATATGGAATATATAATATATAATATAAAAATAAATGGTAAAATGAAATGAAGCATTGAATGTCTTATTGAATATATGAAATATGTCTTATTGAATATATGAAATATTGAGTATTCAATATAGAGAATTAAATATATAAAGACTAACACGTATTTTCATAGCTAGTGGTATTCCACAGGGCCTTCGTCGGTGTGTAAGAGAAGACCGAGTCTTTGCCTGAGTCTTTGCTTCTGCTTTTCACTTCCTGGCAGTTTTCACATCTGGTGGATTAAGCCTGATTTCCATGTCTTTCGACACTCTCAGCATCATCACCATTCGTACCGTCCCTAGTTTATAAATTTCGACTGTTGACACCAGTGGTAACGGCAACGAGCCTCTTTTACGATAAAGAGCTGAATTGTTCAATATCCGGGGTAGACCTAGACGTTTTTTAATGAAAAATTATAGAAATTGATAGAAGTGTCACATCATCCATGAAGGCCTTCTTAGGCGATTGTACATGGGCGATTTGTTCAGAAAAATCCACGGCTTTCAAAATCGTTCTCCATGACTACGATAAACCACGTGACAGTTATTGTGCAGTCAACAGTAAACCGAATCATTTGTTTCTGTCTGTCACTCCTTTGGAAGGATGAACTTAGTAGCCCTGGGAAGTTATAGGCTCCGCCAGGTTTAAATATCACGAAGATACACCGAAAGTCCGTATACTACCCTCACTACAACAGCAATGAGTTGAGGGCGAAAGGCAAGCAATTACAAGTGTTATATAACTGCTGACTCGATCTGTGGTCGTGAGAACCAAGTTCTCAGTTTTTAAGTTGTATTATGTATAAGAAAACCAGGATAAATTATTTTTCGCTTAAGTGATTCGCACTAAACTGTTTCTCCCAAGCTGCCATTAGAATCACTTGATTTCATTGAATCGATCTGCTAATTAAAAATAATTTGTAATTAGATTAACAGCAATACAGAATCAGTAAGTAAGACTAAACACTAGAGAGATTTGAAAGGCGATTTATAGTCCTTAACTTATCTGGAGATAATTCTCTGGAGACATGCATTGTGCTATATTCGAACGCTGTTTTACGTTCTGAGTTCAAATTTTACCAAGGATAATCTTAGCGTACTACTATCAATAAAATAAAATACCAATGTACTACTAAGATGGATATGATGAACAGATAATTTATTGTGTTTATCATGCCATAGACTACGGCAGAAAAACTCGAGCAAGATCTACCCGTGCTCAAGGCGAAATATGTAAAGCTTAGGGTTGAACTACTTCCGTAGGAACAATGAAAATTGTGTATGATGAAAGCCGGCAGAAAAAGATGATATACATTGATTATTGATGACAACAAACATTGTCAGACAAGCATTTCTTCCGGCAGTTTACGATCTAAATTTTGCTGCGGGCGGCCTTTGCCTTTCATATTTCCCCGTTTGATAAAATAAATAATCAGTTGAGTAATGGGGCCGATAGTCAAGAACAGTTCTTCACTGAAAAATTGCTGACCAAATCGCTGACAGAGTGCCTAAATTAGAAATTAATAATGGCGTAATTGTGAAATTTCTAGTGACGTTGAACAATATATGTAAGGTTATATCAGAAAAATACAATCAAAGCGCTTTAAATTGTTTCCAGTTGCGTAATAAAATGTATCCATCAATGGGCAATGTTTTCCCTGATTTCCAGAAATTGTCTCTGAAAGCACGATCCATGCCGCTCTTTGAGCTCTGAAAGTTTCGACGGAATGTCCACCTCTGTAGCGGCCATTATAGGGTTGTAGCTCTATTAGGGTTGGGTCTGTGTAAAGTAGTAGACTGGAGTAGCGCGTTTAATTTTTTGTTTAACATACACACAAAGATAAATAAAAAAGAAATCACGACCATCATAAATACAAATAAAAAACATTGACAAAAATAACGATCTCCGAATATAACAGTGAGAGCAATAAAGACATCATGACCATCATCATCATCATCATCATCAACAACAACAACAACAACAACGTCAACATCAAGAAAAAACAGCTTTTTGAATTACATCTTATGGCACACAGTATATACTTTTGCTGGAATATATTTTTCAATATTGTCTTATTTGTCGATTTATTATTTTTTTTGGTTTCATTGAAAATTTCTTCTTTTTTGGTATTGTTTTTTGTCCATTTTTTTGGTATTATTATAACCTTTATTATATTCTATTAAGTCTTTTATTTGTTGTTTTAGATGTTTTTTCTTTCCCACTAACATTTTCATTTCAGCTGCACCGCCATTTTCCTTTTTTTATATCTTATAAAACACAACTAATATTTTCATCTTTCATATTCAAGTGACAAACTTTAAATACGTACATACATCCATATATACCTGTATACATACATGCATACATACACTCACGTAGATTTGTGTGTATATTAACGCACACAAATGATGATAAAAACAAAATAAGAATCACAATAATAAATGTTTCTAGAGAGAGACACAGAGATGGATGGACACAAAACAAATATAACCACAGATATACACATACAGACATGTTCAGGAGTCTTCTCTTTTACTGATATCAATTATTGCACTGCGGCAATTCTGGGACACCACCTGGAAGGGTTTAGTTCAACAAATCGACACCAGTGTGTGTATGTATACATATACATACATACATACATACATACATACATATATATATATATATATATATATATATATATATATATATA
>NC_069000.1:2060580-2066069 GCF_001194135.2 Octopus bimaculoides
TGTTACGGTGGCCATTCATTTAATTCGCGTCTTTCATTTTAATATCTGCTATTTATTTACTCATGTGTAGGTTACTAATTAAGTAATGTACTTAGGAATAAAGACAACAATAATAACAGGCTTGAGGGTAAAAGCTTCATTGAACAAGTGACAATAAATCTGCAGAACCGAACACTTTACTAGGTCAGTTGTGATTTCTCCTGATGAAAATCAATCATTTTAATAATAATAATAATAATAATAATAATAATAATAATAATAATAATAATAATAATAATAATGATAATAATGATGATAATAATAATAATAATAATAATAATAATAATAATAATAATAATAATAATGGTGATAATTTCTTTTATTGAGCACAATGACCAAGAAAGAATGTGGGGTTTATATCGATTAAAAGAAAATCAAGAAGAATGAACATATGAAATATATTTGCTTCAAATAGTGACAGCAGATCAGGAATTTTAGGGAGAGAAGGGTCAGCCGTTTAGATCGACCCCAGATACTTATCGACCCACTCCGGAATGATGCGTGTCTAATTTGACTTCGGTGGGATTTGAATTTAGAAGTCCCTCAAAAAATATATAAAATATAATATGCAATCAAAAAGCTTTCAACAAGGAAATGCTCCCCAATAATGAAGTTGTCCACCTGGGGTGAGTCAGACGTAGCTAAATAGAAAAAGGACTGGAATAGTCTGCTATTTACAAGGTATGAAATGCATGTATTCAGACTTCTCTGTCTTCCTAAGCTTATCATAAATACCTAAAAAGCATTCCTCCTTTACTAACTTCACCTCCTTCAAGTGGAAAGGTTCACAAGATCTTGTCCCCATAGGAAGGTTACTGTCTCCAAAGTTTTCAGTCAAGTTCACTACCCAACCTCTTTTGTCCGTGTCACAAGGAAGGGAAAGACTTTCTCTTCAGTATAAAACGGTGTCTCCTTTGTTTTCTCTCTTAGGATCCATATTGAAAATCTGCTTCACATTCCCCTAGTTATTAGCGTAAAAGAAATAATTGTCTTCTCTCCACTATTTGCTCACTTTTTTTTCAATGGATCATAATGTGTAGTCTTGTAATGACTGCTAGAAAAACACGAAAGTCACTTTTCGTTGATATTTCTTCCATTTTTTATCCCCCTCTCTCCTTCTCTCTCATATACACACATACATACACCCACACAAATACATATTGTCTTAATCCATAAGGATGTATTTCTACATTAAATCATAATAAATAGCTATAAACAAGAACTTATCTGGTGTTGGTATTTGACGCTAATGCTATATGCGATAAAACAACAAAATAAATGTATTATTAAAAGAGTTTTGCAGTCGGTTATCTGATTCTTCATTGAGTCGTCTGTCAGCAACCGTGATCTGAACTGTTTCTAGGGGCATACGTAGTCGCCGACTCTCATTTACATCATTAAACCTAGTTGTAAATAAATCATTGAAGTTCAGTTGTAAACAGATAATAGTTTAACAATGGAAAAACACGCAGGCTTCTGCCAATATTTGTCGGTAGATATATCAAGTGTTTCTCTATTTGAAGGATTTGAAATGCTGCGATCAAAACGTACTCTCCATTATTCTTTTATTCTTTTTCTTGTATCAGCTGTTGGAATACGGTAATGCCGGGGTGCAGGCTTCAAGTGTTTAGTCGAACAAGTCGACCCCAGTACATATTTTGTTTTAAAGCTAATACATTATCGATCTCTTTTGCTACACTACTATATTACCATGACGTTGGATAAGAGAATAGAGCAGAGATTTGCTTCTGAGATGCAAGCTGGGTTTGATCCACACGAGCTGGGTTGACTACCCAAGAGGCTTTGGTACTGAGAGACATGAAGCACCCTCATGAACCTCATAAATATTACTGATGATGCATCCCGGATTGTCCATGAACTATAATTTCAGAGCAAAGTCATATCCTGTTGAGATGATGTGATCCTGTTTATAAAGTGGTAACATGACCTTGTTACCTTCAAGTCAATATGCAACTCGGCTATTTCTTTTTCTAATTTTCGTTCTCTGATGTAAAGTGGACATTTAACTTTTGACCCTGAAACGGTATGGCTTGGAAAGATATAATTTTTTGGGGATTTTTAAGATGGTTAACAGAACAGAAAGTTTTGGCCATCTGTAGCATGAACTCTCGGATTATTGAGATCGTTGGAGGCGAAGCTTTTGTGTAAAGTAATGTAACGAATTTTTCTCCCACGCATACATCCAGAAACCCTCTCAAACGCATACACACAAACACACTCAATCATATACAGACACAAATATACATACTATATTTGTATATACGTATGTTTGTGTGTGTATATACACGCATATCTCTTCACATAAATATGCAATTATAATAAATAAAACACACAACAAAACATTGTCTTTGAACCGAGTATTTTTAGACATACTTCTTCGATGTTTATTCCGACCACGTCTTCGTAATCTCTCTGATAAATATTGATGCTGCCTTAATGTGCCATTGCAACAATAATAACTCATCTAGTATTATATTGTCGTTCTTTTTGCATACAAAATTCAAGTCCACCTTTATTTGGCAACTTTCTGCCGGTTTTGTTCATAATTAATCTTTTCCAAAAATCTTATCGATAGAATGTTAAATGTATGAACTGGAAAAATTCGATAGGTTATCGATCTAGCAATCTAAATGTGTATCGTTTGTATCGCATGAAAATGCCGCTTTGTTTTTAAATGAAAGATTTCATTATCGTAATACTTCGTGTGCGTGCATGTTTCTGCGTATGTATGTGCGTGTGTATGTGCGTGTGTGCGTGCGTGTGTGTATTTGTATGTACGTAGCAGTATTTAATTAAGATGTAAAGTAAAAGTATATACGTTCAATTTGCCCATTTTGTATCTATTTCTAGGAGTGTAGAAAACCTTTCAGAAATAACTGGCAGAGTGGGAAATGTGTTTTATGTTGATGAGGTTAATGCTGCAAAATCTGCTGAGACACTTTCGCGTATAAACTTTCAGTTTCCTAAAACGGGTTTAATTCCATTGTCACATTTGGTTTTGTGCATCGAGATTTTAATTTTAAAAAAAGAAAAAAAAACCCTACAATTTTGCTCGTGGCATATTTCGATTTACTCTCTTGTTTTACTCCTTTGGGTTGTATCTATTAAATCATGCGTGTTTGACTCCGGCGAAAATCAGGGATAGATGTCTATAACAGCAATCAGTTGGTACTTAATATCGAGCTGTTAATTAATATTCTTAACAATCTCCTTGCCGAAGTATTGCTAAACGAATGAACAGTCTGTGCAGTGTAGCTGTCATAAAGTGAAATATGGTATCAATCAAGTAACGGTTGTGAGGAGAAATGTTTCAAGTAGCGAGATTGCGTTTAGGACGTGTTCGGTTTTATATTGTCAAGCAAAGACTTAAGTGGGTTGCTCGGTTTTTCTGTAGGCAGTTTGTTAAGGATTGTAATCGTATCTTAGTTGGAATTTAATTTTAATTACCATACGATTTACAAAACTTAAATATATACTATGCAATTACTATTTTCAGCATTCTTTCTGAAATGACAAAAAATCGAATAAGAAATCTAAATGCAGTGGGGAAAATACAACAAAAAGTCAATCATTAATAATAGATCAATCGTTTCAGCAAGTAGGGAGGATAACTCTGTATACAGTTCAATCTGATTAAGAATTTTTCAGCGAAGGGTATAATCAGAGAGTCAATATATAGACGTTGATTATTGCTCACGAGAACGTGTATAAATTAAATTTTAAAAAGATATTGTAGAAATCTTTCTCTTCGGGATGCCAACTCTACGACGAAAACAATAGTTAAGTTAGTGCTGCAACATTTATTAAAAATAGCGTCAAATGTTGAATAAGAAATGATTATGCGGTAAGGAAAAGACAATATTCGTTTCATCATTAACATAGTTCTGTTATAATACAATGCGCTTTTAAAAAATGCATCATTATTAAGTTGGTGTTTGAAATATAAATTTAAATGGCATCTTAATGAAAGGTGTTAATTTAGATCACTTCAAAACTGGGAATTTGCACCAAAACTGGGAATTTGCACCAAAACTGGGAATTTGCACCAAAACTGGGAATTTGCACCAAAACTGGGAATTTGCACTGGTTTGTTGGTATCAGAAGGGTTGTTATTGAGAGACTTTTGACAACGAAAGAAGACTATTCCAAACATGTGTCTATATTATTAAACATCACCGTGCTCTCAGAAGTTAACTCATAATTAAATATTATGTTCATGCGATTGACTACAACAGGAAATTAACCTCAACAATCTATGTAATAATACAACCATGATCGTTCTTCATAGCTGTTGTCCATCGCCACCTCGCTTTTATTCCCGAAATCCTAAAATAGAATTTCATGTCATAAAAACATGTTTTCTGTGAAAAACAACAAATAGATATCAGGAAGACATCGGCTACATTAATCTTTTAGTAGCTTGCATACAACTGTAGCTGCAATAGCTGCAGATAATAGCTGCACCTTTATTATTTATGATGTAAGTTCGAACAAATTTCTAAATTTAGATAGATGGTGTAAAAGAAGTCAGAATATTGAATTAAGAGAACAAAAAAACAAAAGAAAAAAACAATCAAACGAGGATACTTTTAGATAAGCTGAGAACGGCTTAGAAATGGTTGTACAATAACGTAAACATCACATATTTGTGACACCAAAGTCGTCTATAAAGAGAACAAGAGGCCTGGTTATAGATCAAAATATTTCAGGTGTTACTGCATATAGTAAGAGAAATGGGAGAGTTTGAAATGGCTGCTATGAACTTCTTATATATCATGACATAAACACGGTTTCAATTCTTTCTTCATCTTTTTTGAATAAATTTGCAATAACATTGAAGGTAGAATTATTAACAAACTCCTGATTTACACTTCGAAGAGATTTTAAGGAATGCGTATGCTGCAAAGTGAAATATAAGGAATATAACGTCGTCTCAGGTACAAGAATTCAACTCCTTCCGAATAAATAATGCTGTAATGTCTAACTTCGGAGAAAATGACATTTATCACTTCTGTCACTTTCTTTGAATCGATGCAAGTCTTAGATTCAAACAATATTTTCTAATGGTCATCACACACACACGCGCACGCAACACTACCCAACACGATGAACAACGACAGCAGCAGCGGCGGTGACAACGATGGCAATAACAACAACAAAAACAACAGCAACAACAACAACTACGATGGCAACACCGTGGGTGAACACACAAATACAGTGAGATACAGGAACTGTACCAAATTTTCAGATCCTAGGACAGTAGCAGCACAATGGGGTGAGAGGATGGCGCTGAGGGGAAGGCCATACTGCTGCTCAGAACAACGGCACACACACACAAGCACACACACACACAGACACACACAGACACACAGACACACACACACACACACACACACACACACACACACACACACACACACACACACACA
>NC_069000.1:2066837-2077752 GCF_001194135.2 Octopus bimaculoides
ATATATATATATATATATATATACATATATATATGTATATGTAATATATGTGTATGTGTAATATATACGTAATAGTATATGTATGTTCATATACGTATATATATTATATATATAATAGTATACGTGTAAGTCTATATATATATAATAGAATATATATATATTAACACGCGCGCATACACACTTCATATATATATATATATATTTATAAAATAGTATATATGTATGTTGATACATACACACACACACACACACACACACACACACACACATATATATATGTATATATATGTATATACATATACATACATACACGGTCAGAGATACATATATCTAACCACAAGCACACGCACACGCATTTACACAATATATGTGTGTGTGTGTGTGTGTGTAAGTGTGGGTGTGTGTACGTTCTAGGTACAACATTTTATTGCCTAAGTAGTACATTACATCATTGTACATGGACATCAGTAAAGTTGTTAAAGTTTTACACTTCAGTAAATTATGTTGGGTTTAGTGAGCGATGTTTCTTGGCAAGCGGTGAGTGGCTTAATGGCCGCTGTACAGTGCGATGACCGGCAACCATCCAAAATAACTTACTGAGTGTTGTCGACAATATAATCTGGCCACTTTAATGTGTTTGCGTAACGTGTGTATGGAGACACTCGGTGCTAATTAAATAAGTCACGCCTGTCTACAACAGTTTATCACATCCTATACACATCAGGAAATCTGAGTGTTTTTATTTGGGAATAACATTGCAAAGATTTCATTGTTATTACGTCTGAAGGAAAATGTTTTGAAGATGTCCATCAGTTGTCGGGATATGTCAGAGTTTTCAACGCTGTCGCTACTGCTGCTGTTTTCGTTGTTGTTGCTGATATTTCCGTTGTTTATCTCCATGTTAGATATGATTGAGCAGATCTAAGATCAGAGGGTATCCAAGCGTGACCGTCTAACTTTTATTCCAAAAAAACTTTTATCCGTGTTCATTATCTAATGTATACACCCAGGAAGCGAGCTGGCAGAACCGTAGCAAACCGGACAGAATGCTGAACGGTATTTCGCCAGACTTTACATTCTGAATTCAAATCCCCAGGATGTCGACTTTATTTTTCATCTTTTCGAGGTCAATAAAATAAGTAGAAGTTCAGCTGTGGGGTCAATGTACCCCACTCTGCACAAATTCTATGCCTCGTGTCTAAACTAGAATGAATTAATTGTCTGCGGCCGATATAATCGATTAGCCCCGCTCTCGCAAGATTTCAGGCTGCAGCAGAAAGGATGATTTAATGGTTAGTTACTTTTGTATTTAAAATTGCAGTGTGAAATTTTGAGAGAGACATAGCTTCTTTATCTAGCAAGACAGCCTAATAAGTAGAGACTTCCACGTAGGAATGTTACTGCTGATGTTGTCATGGTTTGGCTTCTTGTCGTCCAAATTTCATGTGTATTTAACACATGTTTATGAATAAATTTTTCTCAGAAAAATATAAATCAGCACCATGTCTAAGAGCGGCGTTTTGACGTTGAGTGTAATACATAGATTGCTATTTTAAACCTATTGTGTCTTTATACATATGACACATGCCAAATTCGGCTGGTGATGACATATAATGCCGAGGAGATACAATGAAATAACATTTCAAAATTAAGTCTAATTATTCTAATTGAACGGCATGAAATCGGATAAAATGCTGAGTACAACAATCTATCTCAATTTATATCATGAGTATCATTTAAAACTGTGAACGTCGGTTTAGAAATGGCCCTTTGACATGTGGCTCGAGTTTCTGACATGTATGGGGCATTTCATAACGGACTCGACTATAGTTTAACAAGAGAAAACTGCTTGTCACTTGATGAATAGCCTTCAGTAAACACATGATTTATTGTTATATCGTATTGATACAATACATCAGTAAGACATCGGCTCCTTAAAGATTTGTCAAATATTTTGTTTAAACGTCAAACCACCATTTTAATTCAAATGAATCGATCCAAAAGTAAAGAAAATGTAAGACCGCAGGTTAAAAAACTCGTTATTTTCCACAAAAGTTTTCTATTTTCAGTGTGATTGAGTGAATCCTGTAACTTATTGTTAATAAAATGTTTTAAGTACTATCTTGAAACTAAAAAGCAAATCAAGAAGCAAAAATAAAAATGTAAAATAAAATTACATTAAAAAATAGAAAAAAAAAACAAACAAATCATACAAACAGAAAAAACAACCTGGAATTACATTAATAATCTGATAAGTTTTCTGAAAAGTATTTCACATTAAGAACCTTTTAAGAGAGAAGTTAATGATTAAAAATATAAAAGAAAGAAAATATGATTTACTAAATTAAATTTGTTTTCTACGCTTTGGGACACACAATCAAGCAAAGATTTTGAGAAACAATTATATGAAATTGTCTACCAAATGCTTCGAGGTCAGCTTAATTTGAACATTCATTAAATACGAATTAATGTAATGAATTATGAGAAAACATCCAACTTTATGTCGAGTAAAATGTATTGAGAGTTCCTTTTGTTTTTTGCCTATTGTTTGCAAGTCTCTACTTGTCCAACACTCACTTCATTATTCTTGCTTCGGGTGTCATATGGAAATAACATTCCAGGATTTTGGGTAGATTAATTTACTTATGAATATATAATGAGATATTCTAATGAACATATTAAAAATACATTCAGCTAGAGTGGAAGTATCATCGAAAGCGGTTTAGAAGAAAAAGAAAAAAAAACATATTCTTCGTCTTCTCTTCTCACTCTCTGGATTTCTGTTACTTATTGTCTATCAATAAAATTAATGTTCCCGTATATACACTTCCTCTCTTGTCATATTTATTAAGCTCGTGACTAGCAGGGAAACTATTCATAAATTAAATAGAGTAGTTATTTGACATACAATCACATTCAATCGCATCCATACAGTCAAACAAACAAACACACACACACTCACACACATACACTCACACACACATGTATATGTATATGCGTGTGTACGTATATACATATAGTATTTAACTCTTTTTTTACTTTTATTTTTACTTTTCTCTTGTCGCAATAATGAGCTTTCAATAATAAAATTATTTAACCAAAACTATAATTCTTATAGAATTCATTGAATATTTTTACGAAGCAAAGGTAGTTAAAGTTTTAATACTCTATCGTTGAACAAACAAAGCAGACATTAGGAAATACCTGCAAGTGGAAAGTCCGGGTTATCTCATGTGTGGTTCAAATCATTTACGCTACATGAGTCATTATAATTAAAAAGAAGGTAGGAAGCAAGCATGTTCCTGCTGAGCATATGTATGTAATATGTATGTGTATATATATACATATATATATATATATATTACGTGTGCGCGTGTGCACATGTGGATCGATAGATTGATATACATATATAAATATACATAGTTATGTATACACATGCAGATACACACATACATATACATTTATATATATATGCATATACGCACACATACACAAATACACAAATACACACACACATATATACATGCACGCGGTCACACATACGCACATATATGTATATTCATATGTATACAAGCTTGCAAAAATTGTATAAATACGAGGGGCATAATTAACACGAGAATGCATATCGCCTTGTTAATGTACACGATCCTCCTTCAAATCAGCTCAGCTTTGAGGGAAAGAAACGTAAGAAGCATTCTAGTCACAACTACGTGTTTTTTTTTTTATACCTAGAACTACATTTTGTTATAAGTCCTTACTCGTTTAATAGTCATCATGGCACCAGTTGGTGAAATTTAGCTGCTGTTTTTAACAATTTAAATTTCTTTTAGGTTTTACCCTGCGTTATCTCGCAAATATTTACCTCTGCATATTTAGTTTACAGCATAAAAGGTGACAGAATATTTTGTCAGCTGGAAAAAAACTTTGGAAATGTTTAATGATCTCTAAAAATGACAAAAATTGTGAAAATTGTTTATGATATCCCGGAGTTGTGCTATCAATTAAAACCGATATTTCCACGACGAAAATGAAAAAAATTCGTGTTTCACTATGGTCGCTTGAGTTGAGAGAAATAATAGCTGCAGACGAATCTCCTCAAAAACACAGCAGTCTAACCTTTTAACAAAGGAAGAAAATATAAAATAATGTATTTGGCGCTGCATAGACGATGGAACTCTATTGTTCATGGAAAGATTAAATAAGACTTGTTCTAGGACCATTACTAAGAAAAGCACCAGCAGCAGCAACACCACCACCTCCACCAGCAGCAGCAGCAGCAGCAGCAGCAGCAGCAGCAGCACCACCACCACCACCACCACCACCGTTTCTATCATTACCACCATGATCATCATCACCACAAGAGTATTACTACCAACAACAGTCGCAATTACAATCATGACCACCACATTCAGAAACAAGAGCCACACAGCTTCTGTCACACTTCCTCAACAACACTAGCACCATTACTCTCACCACCATCACCACCAACAACAACAACATCATTCTGTGAATGAATGCCATTTTAATTATGAAACTCAGGATTTCGATCGTTTTATGAAACTTCCAATTTTACATTCTACTGAACCTAAACATGACCACCACATTAATAATTGGACGAGCGAGCCAATATAGTCAAAAATGTTTCGACTTTCTGTTCTTCATTCAGAAAAACAGCAAACCCATTTCTTTGCAAATGCTTGCACGTCACCAAGGCATCATCTTTAAACAATATATATATATATATATATATATATATATATATATATATGTGTGTGTGTGTGTGTGTGTGTACAGATGCGCACGCTGACATCAATACAGATACCTTAAAAGTAACCGTTTCTACTATAGGCACAAGATCTGAAAATTTAGAGGAGAGGGCTAGTAGATTTCAGCTCCCCAGTATGCAACTGGTACTTGTTCTATCGAATCTGAAAGGATAAAAGGCAAAGTCAACCCCGGTGGCATTTGAACTCACAACCAAAAGACGGAAGAATTGTCAGTAAGCCTTTTGTCTGGCGACATGGCGATTTAGCCAACTCATCGCGTTCAAAGATTAATTAAGAAAACAAACACAAAAACACAAACAAAAAAGAAAACAAAGAACAAATAGTGACAAGAGTGAGTCGTGGAAATAAGAATAGTTATGTTTATGTGAAAAGATTGGCTTAAATATATAAGAATGATATGTTTAGTCACACATTATTATTCAATACCGGTTATTTCCACACCAGAAACACACTTTCGGTACACAATGCAGATTGTTAATACTTTTCTGTTTTTTGACATTTTAATTCTCATTTATAATACTAATACAATTTCGTAGTCTATTCTCTGATACCTTAATTCGCATGATATCGCAAAAAATTTCTAATAACATCTGCTAAATTATACACACCGAGTACACGTCGCTTATTAGAGAAATAAATTCAATTAGTTTTACAAATTTATACAATTATTTAGTAAAAATCTGTTCATTATCGGAACGAAGTAGACACAGTGATGTTAATATAATTAACATAAATCTTTTACGAGAAGGAATTTCGTTTCAGACTTTTATAAATTTAACATTTCTTAAATGGAAGCTTTACAATTAAATATGATTCAAGGTGCACCTGAAGAGATTTTAAATCAATTTTGAAAAAAAACTTCATTAATTTTTGATTACACAGAATGCTGAAAATTGTAAAAATATTAAATATATTAACGCTGACTTCCCAGTTCATCTACCTCAGAGTTTATAGAGGCATGATGGTGAGCAAATGAAAATTACGTATTATATCACCTTGATTCATATACCATTATTACGATTAATATCATTGTTGTTGTTGTTGTTGTTGTTGTTGTTGTTGTTGTTGTTGTTGTTGTTGTTGTTGTTGTTCTTCTTCTTCTTCTTCTTCTTCTTCTTCTTCTTCTTCTTCTTCTTCTTCTTCTTCTTCTTCTTCTTCTTCTTCTTCTTCTTCTTCTTCTTCTTCTTCTTCTTCTTGCATGATTAACAATTGAATTTGCTATACACAGTTAAGAATATTGACTGCTTCGACACGCAATATGAGTAGAATCAAGGCAGAGTACTAGATATATAATTCATATACAAATGTGAATACTATTGCAATTCAGTCTGCCAGAAATTTAAACATGTTGTACTCCTTGGCATTCACGCCGGGAGCACCAATACGAACACTTCAGAGTGTTCGGGTGTCAATCTGAGAATAGTGCCAGTACCAACTGTGATAGAAACCAAACATCCCGTCAACATCCCGTCAAACATCCCGTCAAACATCCCGTCAAACATCCCGTCAACATCATGGTCTTTGGAGTGATCACTAGTCATGGTATTTGTGTTTGTTTCTATGAGAATCGAACCAATTTGTTTTGTAGGCAAGGCGTTGGGGGGGGGGTAGGTTGACAGTCGTCATTTCCACAGAAGTTGAACAAACTTGAGTTTGGGATTGGGTGACCTTGGTGACACAAATGGGAATAATATGATACACAAACAATACAAGGAGAGATTAATGTGCACAACAAAGAGTAATGGGAAGAGGAGGGAGAGGAGGAGGAAGAAAAGGAGGAGGAGAATAAAATGAAGAAAGGGGAAGAAGAAGGAGGAGTAGAAAGAAGGAAATAATTAGAAAATGAAGAAGTAAATGAAAAAAGAGAAAGAGACGAGGCAGAAGTGAAAAGAGGAAGGCGCGAATGATAAGATGAAATGATGATGATAACGTAGAAGGAGGAGAGAGAAGGAGGAAGAGGGGGAGGAGAAAAAGACGAAGTAGAAAGAAGAAGGGAGAAGAAGTAGAAAGAAGGAAATAACTGGGAAATGAAAAAGTATTGGAATAAGGAAAAGGGGAGGAGGCAGAAGAAGTGAAAAGAGGAAGGGGCGAACGATGAAAAGATGAAGATGAAATGATGATGACAACGAAGAAGGAGGAGAGGGAGGAGGAGGAGGCGGAGAAGAAGAAGACGAAGAAAAAGAAGAAGCTTTCTTAAAATACAGAGTTTAAATTAACACCGAATGGATATGAGGCAATTTATTGATATATCACTTGTTTATAAAATATTATTATTTATATTTTGATACATACACATACACTCATATGTACATATATATATATACATATATATACACGTATATATATATATATATATATATATATATATATATATATATATATATATGTATATATATATATGTATATATACACATACAGATCTATTCACTGTTAACAAATTTGTTTACTATTCAAATAATTTTATTGTTTTGCTGCCAATCAAATATACTAAATTGATTTATGTTATCGATTACGTTGCGTGCACCATTATTAATGCACAATGCGTTTGTCTATAGACTTTATTCATGAAATCCCATATTGAATTTTATGCGAGTTAGTTAATCATATCTCTATAATTCGTTTCCAATATGTGTTTGTATTTAATCTATAACATATGTTTTGTGAAACACTATCGTATTAAAATGTAAAATGTTTTGGGTCGACTTTTACCATTATTTTAGCTTTGATATCAATATTGCTTTGTTCCATTACTATTATTATTATTATTATTATTATTATTATTATTATTATTATTATTATTATTATTATTATTATTATTATTATTATTATTATTATTATTATTATTATTATTATTATTTATGGTTTGTTTTAGATTTTATTTTGCGGAAACAATTCAACTATTCATTCAAAAAGTTTGATTTAAAATTTTATATTTAACACACACACAACAACGAAGACCAACGGATACACTAACAACAAGAAGAACAAGAACAAGAAGAAGAACAACAACAACAGTAATAATAATCCTAATCTTTCCATTCTGCTCCTCCACCCACTATTCCAGTTGGATTCTCAAGCATGATAAATTAATACTATGAATATTCTTGAAGTATTTTGTAGGTCTCCTGCCGTACTGTTTCGCTTAAAGAATCCATCTTGGAATTCTCACCCCTTTCAATGCGGTGATGCAGCGGATCGATGTGTAGTGAATCTCTAACCTCTGAGCTACAAACCGTGTCAAGTAACGTTACGCCAGCGATCAATCATGGTCTTTCGGTCTTTACTCGAGACTCATGACCACATGAAATGGCATGGACGAAAACCGAAACGAAGTTGTCAGGTTTCCTCTTTTCATTAAGATCTACACTTCTGAAGAATAGTGTGGCTCTCGTCCTGGATGCCGTAAAAACGATGAAATATTCACTCTATGAGGGGGTGCTGAGAAGTACTGATTTTATCGATCTAGAAAAGATGAAAGTCAAAGTCGATCTCAGCAAAATTTGAACATAGAAGATAAAGACGGTCGAAATACCGCTAAGCCTTTTGACCTGCCTGCTGACCATTTTCACCAGCACGCTGCCTAGCATCTATACCTACATTGATAAGATCAAGAGTCGTCATATGATTAAATTTTTATTAAAAACAAAAGGAAGAAAATAATTTGAAAACGTTATAGACAAAATAAAAGAAATGTCTATGGAAATTTCTTACCAACACATGTGTCTGTATGTTAACCGGCTTGTACTTTTTTTTCTTATATTCCAGTACTTTAATGCTGAGCCTATACAGAGTCTTGCCTTGTCTTAAGGACAGATAAGACGCAGTGAACTTATTGATGTATGTGTGGGCAAAAAACAACAGCCAAATTATCCGATCTTGTCTTTATATCAATTTGGCGGATGCACAACACATATATATGAGAGAGAGCAAGAGAGAGAGAGAGAGAGCAGAGAGAGAGAGAGAGAGAGAGAGAGATAGAGAGAGAGAGAGAGAGATAAAGAGAGAGAGAGAGAGAGAGAGAGAGAGAGAGAGAGAGGGAGTGAGAGAGAGAAGGGTATTGGTGGATTTCATACTGATTTTGACAATTCGGTTTCACCACAAGTTATTTCTCTTTTATCGATTCTCTTCACTGCATACTCATCATTCCATGAAGTTATAATTTCATCACAGAATGTCAAGCATTATATTTCGCATAAGATAGACAATGGCTTTGCATGGAAACCTTAGAAATATCTCTGTTAGCATTGAATATTATAACCTTCGTATGATATCAGAATTGCAGTGTTAAAGATCGTTAATTCGTATCCTCTCAATCATTGAAGCATGGCGATCTTCAAAGTCAATGCCATTTAAAAGGCGTTAAGCCAGCTCACCTACCTGTAAATATGTACCATGAGACCCATAAATATATATTTCTTTGAAACACAATAAAATGTTACATTCGATCTGCTTTACCTCACGTAACTACTTTATGACTTTAGAGGATCCTGAACTCTCGTCTCCGGGAAACAATTTCCTTTACGTCATCCTCCGAGAAAAACTTAAAATGGGGGTATAGACGCTGTTCTATCTTGTTCTCACAAAATACTAATAACAATAATAATTATCTATATTAATTACATTATTTACACTTGACGGATATTTGTCCTCATCTTGTTTATTGTTAACACAACGTTTCGGCTTATATACCCTCCAGCTTTCATCAGGTGCCCACGGGCATATGGCATAATGGTTAAGAGCGCAACTACTAACCCCAAGATTCCGAGTTCGATTCCAAGTGGTGACTTGAATAAAAATAATGATGATGATGACGAGGATAATAATAATAATAATCATAATAATAATAACAACATCGAAAAATTCCTTAGGAATGAGATTCGAGGTTCGAAACTTTTCCAAAGACGCCTGATGAAGACTGGAGGGTATATTAGCCAAAGCGTTTTAACGACAACGAAGATGAGGACAAATATCCGTCAAATGTAAATAATGTAAATAATGTACGTAATTCCTCATCTCTTAAATACAGAACTGAACAATAATAATGGTTTCAAATTTGGACAAAGGGTCAGTAGCTGATTGGTGGGGGAAGGGGTCAATTAAATAGAGCCCAGTCCCTGACTGGTAGTCGTTTAGAGATTTAGAACCAGCTAGTTTGCTTGTTATAAATAAAATAAATAAATAAATAAATAAATATAGATATAGATATAGATATAGAAATAGGTATATATTATATATACATACGTAAGTATATATATACTTTTTTTCTCTCAGACTCTGTCTGTACACACACACCCACACATACAGACAACACACGCACACACACACACATATATGTATATATGTACATAGTATATATGTGTGAATATGTTTTGTAAGTGTATATAGGTGTATATATTTTATATTTTATCTCTCTATCTATACGTACACACACACACACAAACGCACATACACATACGCGCACATGCACATAGACATTCATATATATATGTATATATATAGCCATGCCATGCGAATTAGTCTCACTACAGTCTGTCGTTTATATATTTACATTCACATAAAAAATATTGGTTACGAAGAAAAATAGTACACAAAGTGAAACAAAACATTCTGCCACAAGAATATATCATGTAAATATATCTGCGCAGATCGCTTCCATATATGGTATTGATTCTACTTGTCCCTGCTATAAACACGGATATTTTTGTGTATAAATCTAACACTAGTGACAATTTTGTAACAGAATTTTGCAAGGAATATCATTGTTTTGTTTTTGTTAATTATTATTTGTTTTTGTTTGTTATTATTTATGGTAAATGTAACCTATAGAATGGAATATATCTAGTAATATATGTCTTTTTGAGTAGAGCATGGCATCGAGTCAAATATGGTAATGGAGAAAATAAAATATTAAAAAATAACATAATAAACAAATAAAAAACAGACTAACGATAAAAAAAACACTCAAATAAATTGATATTCTGGAAGGAAATTCTCAAATTACTTTCAATTAAGAAGAATCTCTTTGTGTCACACACGCACGCAAGCACACACACAAACGCGCGGGCACGCACACATGCACACACGTGAATACAAGCTTGTGCACGCATATATATATATATATATATATA
>NC_069000.1:2077986-2079133 GCF_001194135.2 Octopus bimaculoides
TATATATATATATATATATATATGTATATATATATACACGCTACCTTATGGTTATACATAAAAGCATGATCTATAGTAATAGTACATGAAACCGTGTATACATACGATGTATATTGATATGTATGTGTGTGCATGTGTTGTGTGTGTGTGTATGTGTCTATGGAAGCACTTCTGCTGCCAACAACAGATGTTTCCACAATTGATAATTATGTATACACATATACATGTATGTATATATGTATATAAATATATATGTACCTATATGTATATATATATGTGTGTGTGTATGTATCTGTGTATATATGTATGTATGTAAGTATGTATGTATATACCAGGTGCGTTCAAATTGTACAGCACTTTCCTTTACCCGACATAACTAATGCTACGTGCTCTAATTCATTTTGGTGACACCAGCTTTCCGCACCATTAGGCAGTCACAGGTCCCAGCTGGTATGCCCAGAGTATTGGCGTCTATTTCGAGCACGTCGGATTTCTATTTTCACGATGGCTGCGCCTCTAGGTTCGTAGGTCAGCTTACCACAAACATTCCCTCGCTCGTAGGTCTTCCAATTAAATTTGTATGCATTCCGGCAACTCAGTAATAGATTTATTAAGTTAAATGTGTGGGTTTCCTAAATTTAATCTTCTAAATGAGGAAATTCGATGAAATTTATAAAAATTATTTTCCCCATCCTTTTATGGATGTAAATATCCATCCAACTATTATTAACAAGGGTTTCCAGTTGAAAAGATCAGTTGGTGATGATGAACTAATGAAGACCATCGTTGCTTAATGTTCTCTGTGACAGGTTAATGGTAGGTCAAAATGTAGAGGGAAGGTTGGTGGTTGTAAATAAACATCTTCTACATACAGAGACGAAAAGGGACAAACAAATACAAGCCCTGAACCAAAGGTACTCACATTGATATACACAAACACAAATACATAATTTCATATGAGTGTATGTAAGAAAATATACGCATTCAAATATAAGAAAAAACAGATACCTACATATATGTGTATGTGTGTGCGCGTGGGTGTGTATTTGTGTGTGTTTGTGTGTCTGCAAAAATACCAGTAGGTCTATGTGCATGTATTTATATACATATATATATATATATATATATATATATATATATATATATA
>NC_069000.1:2079351-2082366 GCF_001194135.2 Octopus bimaculoides
ACATACATATATATATATATATATATATATATATATATACATTTGTATTATATCTCTTATACATACATATATTGCATCTTTTATACGCACATACAAACATATATATATAACCAAATAAGCACACACACACATATATATATGTACACACATATATACACATACACATACACGCACGCGCGCAGTTAGGTTAGTGTGTGTCTGAGTATGTGTGTATGTCTATATTAATGTAGGTTCTTGCTTTCATGTAATGAGCTGGAATCTTTGTTATTGTTTTAAAACTTGTAAATATCCGATTCGAAATAGTTTCTTTTTTTTGTGTCTATATTAAATCATTTATCAGTGTAAAATAGCTATTTGAAGCGTTGTAATCGACTTAACTTTCGAAAATTTTATTCCAGCATGGCCGTAACTAGGGAAGGATAAAAACATTAAAATTTGTTAAATATATACTTATTCAAAATATAGTTACCAAATATTTACAGACAGCGGATAAGTTAAAATCTTAATGCACTAAATTTATACAGAGATGGCCGTATATTTTGTTAAAAGCTTGTAAAACTCGGGAAAAAAACTTTATTTTACAATTACCTTCTCTTCAGCTAGGTGTTTAATTAAAAATGTGATGTTGCAAGCATTGTAATTAATTAAAGAAAAAATAGCAATAAAATTAAACAACGATTTGTAAAACTCTAATACAAATATTACGAGTTAGTTAATGTTAATGAACGATTAGATTGTATGAATATTCAGCGAAATTTACCACCGCTAAGGTTGTTCTAAGTAACGTACAAGTAGGTAAATCGACACGAGTTGGCTGCCCTCATTTCCATTCATGCATTTCCGGGTTGCGTCATTGTTGAGACGTAACACGTTTGGGGAGTCTGTTGTTAGCAGTGCTGCCGAATTGGATTGAACTCGATATTGTAACAAACCTGCTCAAAAATCGCACACGCGCGCACGCCCCCCCCCAAACACACACACACACACACACACACACACACGCACACACACGCGACGGGCATTTTTTCAGTTCCAGTTTTCGAAATCTACTCACAAGGCGTTGGTCAACCCGAGGCTATAGTAGAAGACATTTGCCCAAGGTGCCTCGCAATGGGACTGTTCCTAGAACCAAGTGATTGGGAAGCAAGATCCTTACCACACAGCCACGCCTGCGCCTATTGTATTTATATTTCAAGATATTTATGATGCTGAAACGTATGCTGCAACACGTGTTATTTTTATTGGCGAGGTTATTTAGTCAATAAGATACACACGCATTGGTTGTATTTCACTTCTTTTCTGTTATTAATCGACATCATCAAGGTACCCTTTCGGACAAAATGCTTAGCGGCAAATCTTCCCTTTCCTTACTTTCCGAGGTTCGACTTCCAACAAGGTCGAACTTTGTCTTTCATCTATTTGGATCGATATTTGAAACAATTATTATTCCTCAGCATATTAATCAATTAACCAATTAACTAATGATTGCCTCGTTAATAGTGCCATCAATCAATCAATCAATCACTTTGTTGTCAAACTTTTTTCGTTGACCTTCGCAACATTATCAACCACTGGCATGTCCTGATGGCCATCACCACTCTACTTACAACCGCGTCTATTGACTTTGATATAAAACACTTCTAATTGGTCCACTAAACAGTAGAAACAATAAAATATATTTGCCTTGAATTTATTGAATATTTCATAAATTTCATTGCAAAAACAAAAGACACAAGCACAAACACAAACCGAAGTTTTTACATAAACCTAGAAAACTACTTGAAGCAGGGCGGTCATTTGCAATGTCTCCTTTCTATAAAAAACGTTATTTTTTTTAATACAGTAACATTTAAATTATTACCAGACACATTATATTATGGTTATTACTCGAACGTTGAAATACATTTTGTGATTTATTTTCAGGAAACTTAAATTTAATCTTTATTTTTACGACCTTTTTCCATGCAATGATCTAAAAATAATTTGTGCAAACAGCATGATGTGAATATAGAAAACAGTTAATTTATTCCAGTAGGACAGAAATTTCAGAATCACACCAATAAAAATACATTGTTATCTGAAATGTGTCTTTCAATCAATAATGTTTTTACTGTGGTGAGACGAATGACTGCAGAGGCAGTAAGAATGGGGTATAATTTTGCATTTAAGGCTGTAGGAATGGGATATCGTTTTGCTTGGAAGGTAGTAGGGTATGACTAGAAGGAAATTTTGTTACTATAAAGGAGACATTTGATGATGGCGTGTGTGTGTTGTGTGTGTATACGACGGGTTTCTTTCAATTTCCAACTAGTAAATCCACACACATACACAAACACACGCACACCTATATGAGTATGCGCGTGTGCGTGTGTGTTTATGTCTGTGTCTGTCAAACCCCACAACCATCGCTTGATAACCGATGTTGGTGTGTTTACGTCCCCGTAACTTTGCGGTTCGGCCGAAAAAAACGATACCATAAGCACCAAGCTTACAAAGAATAAGTCAATGGGCCGATTTAGTCGAGTAAAAAAGGCAGTGTTGCGGCAAAGCTACAGTCAATTGACTGAAACAAGTAAAAGAATAAAACAATAGAAAGAATATTTTATAATACATCAGTAGGATGGTAGGATGGTGATGCCCAATCGAAGGGTCAGGTCTTTCCAGATATTTTGTGTTTCAATTACGCCAGAGGAATGTTCTCCAAATCGGTGCCCCAGATTTATTCAGTTAAAGATGTAAAAACGGAATCGTGGGGGAGGGTCCCCTCCTATAGATGGAATTGTGTGATATGAGAGTCAAATAAGAAAGTTCTAATTTCTACAAAATTATGTATTTCTTTCTGAATCGAAATAGGGCAATTGATCAGAATAGAAAAAAAAAAAAAAGTAGAATGATATTAGTGAAACGGAAATATATTAAATTTATGTTTGGTACGAATATAATATTTCTAGAATGAAATGTTAAACAGTATCTTGGAATATGACAAAAGGGAAACAAATGCCAAAAAAATAAAAA
>NC_069000.1:2082376-2087917 GCF_001194135.2 Octopus bimaculoides
TACGAATATAATATTTCTAGAATGAAATGTTAAACAGTATCTTGGAATATGACAAAAGGGAAACAAATGCCAAAAAAATAAAAATAAAATGAAATAAAAGAATATGACATGAACTACAGTAATAATAATGTTGACGATGAGGATACTACTACTACTACTACTACTACTACTACTACTACTACTACTACTACTACTACTACTACTACTACTACTACTACTACTACCACTACTACGACGACGACGACGACTACACTGAACAATAATAATGAAATGAAAGTGAATTGAGAAAATTACCGAATAATGATCACCTTACGACATATGTATGTGTCGGTGTGTATAGGTTTATCTATCTATCTTTATATGTATTCCTGTGTTACTCACGCACACACACACGCACTCACTTACACACAGACACCCATAATATGTGTATATGTATATATATATATGTATACGTATCAATGTATGTATTCTGATGCAAAAATGACAATATTGCTGGAAGGAGCCGTCCATAAATATAATACTTGATATAATTCTGATTCCTCACATTAATTTTATTTTCGTTTCTCTGTTACTTCTGCCCTAAATTGCCATATAACCAAGCTATGTATTACCGTAGGGGATTCAAAATGAATACATTCAGCTTTATTATTTCCTATTCATGGAAAACCATACGAATTTGAGGACACTTTTGCGGTTTTGTTAATACGATAACTGTATAAAACGCACAGCGATTTACGACAGCGTGCAGAGAAGAGAGAAGGAAAACGATAAACGACTTGGATAATTTATTATTCCTGTTTTTTATTACGATATATTTTAAATTACTAAGATCTTGATAGGATCCACTTTTTTTTTGGTTTTTAATTCCTCCGGATTCGAGTCAATAAATACCAAGCGTTTACTGGCACCAGGAGATCAATTGTTCTTTTCTACTCTAGGCATAAGGCCCCAAAGTTTTTGGGGAAGTGGGTCAATCGATTAAATTGCCCCCAGTATGCAAGTGGAACTTGATTTATCGACCTCGAAAGGATGAATGGCAAAGTGGACCCATGCG
The DNA here is from genome assembly GCF_001194135.2 of Octopus bimaculoides. NCBI lineage: Eukaryota > Metazoa > Mollusca > Cephalopoda > Octopoda > Octopodidae > Octopus > Octopus bimaculoides. Next base: position 2,083,431 of record NC_069000.1, read on the forward strand.
GAATTTGACCTCAGGAAACAGACGAAATAATGCTAAGCATTTCGCCTGGCGTGCTAACGTTTCTGCCACCTCGCCGCCTTCAGGAGATCAATTATTAGGAGCATTGGTATTCAGAACGTAAGGACAGACAAAATGCATCTAAGATTTTCGACGGGCATACGATCGATTTTGCTAGCTCGATTTCCTGAAAATATCTAAAAGAAAAAGAACATAAATAATGCATGTTGCACCCAATTTTCGGAAGTGGTTACAGTTACCCATCTAAGTACTAACTATGCCTAACTTTACGTAACCAAATACGGTTCGCAAGTCTATGCTGAGACAAAGAGCAGAGATTCCGATTCTCTATGTGTCGTGTAGATCATTAATAACATTAAGGAAAGCGTAAATACTACAAAAATTCATTTTTCAACAAAATTTTGGAGAGAAATATTTAGATGTAACTTCCTAATTTGTTTTCTTTCCAGCAGTATCTTTATTCTTATTCTTTCTTAGATCTTTATTCTTAGACCAACTTGAAGAAATGTATCGAGCCGGTTCAGAAATATCCGAACAATCGTATGATCAAAGATTTTCTGCTCATGAACATGCCGGTGTTCCTGATATTGTCTTCCGTTTTGTTACCATAATTCTGTTGAAATACACAGTGTTTATTTCAATTTATTTTGAAAATGAAGAATCCGATAAAAAAAAAAAAAATACCAATTTGATGTTCGGAACATAAATTACGATGAAATTTTGAGGGAAGGTTTTAATTTAGATTATTTTCGAAACAAGGCAGTTTCTATCGTAGAACGAAGGACGGCCTCAGGCAGGCTGGCGTCAAAAGTGTTGTTGAAATACATCGCTTCGGTTTCAATTAATTTTGGAAATAATGAAAAAAAAATTAGTAAAATGACTTTGTCATTATTAAGCTGTGTTTTTGGAGCATAAAATTCTGATGAAGCTTTTAAATTAGACCACTTTTAAACAGAAAGTTTGTATCATAGAACCAGAGGCTTTATTGGGTGGCCAAAGCAAGAGATGAAACTGAATAATAAATGAAAGAGGATCGCTATCTTATTTCCTTTTTGTTGTTGTTGATAAAATGTTAGTAGGAAAAATTTATCCAACGTGCCTTTTCTTTTAAAGAACAAAGGGAATGTAGTAATTTTAGCAGGTCGACTATTTGATGAATTTAGCATGTATTCGTATTGTTTTTGTAGCATATCCTGCTCTTACTCAGCAAGGAGCAATGACCTTCACGCATTAATCGTCTTTGTTTAAAGAATAAATACCCGCAGAGAAGAGTGTAATTAATAAATTGGCAAATGGATGTGATAAGTATAGGGAGAAATATCGTTGGTGTTATTGACCTGCAGGTTTAATGATTTCATTTCACTTACAACAGCAATGCTACATCTGATATATTTGAGCTCGGAAACGTTGTCGAATTCCGCTCCAATAATATGTATATTTATGTAAGAATAACAATTATCGGTTATGATTTATATCATGTGCTGTCAATATTATCCGGTTTGCATCATTTTTTATTGTTTTAATCTAAAATTAGTAGAAAAATGGTAACGTGTATCTGAGTACATTAGGGATTCAAAACCGGAGCAGTACCACTATACTTGCGACGGTATTGATTTCACTGCAATTAATATAGAGCTAGATGGTGGTACCACTTTGATGACAAATTAAATCTGTCATCCACTAAAAGAAATATCCCTTCTGCTGGTCTTTCATACAAAGACCTTCTACCATATTTCGCTCAAAAGATTTAAGATTACATGATGCATGTGTAAGATAATACGCATTATATGGGAAGTGAAATAACCAAACATCTATGGCTGCATGTTAACTTAATAAAATGAGAAAATGCATAACTACAACGATGAGATTCCAAGCTGACTGACCCCATCGTGGGCCACCATCTTGAAATTAAACAATGAGTGACTGTATTATCTTGATTCAAATAATGGGGAGTCCATGCTGATATCTGGTTGATATTATTTCCCCGATAACTGCGGGGTTTGGGAAGTGGCCGCAGCATACGTCACATTATGATATTTATGGTTTTGCTAACATATTACAAACACGTAGCAGAAGCAATGCCAGCAAGAACATTGCTTGCAAGATTATAGAAACATGCTATTATTTTTCGAGTGCTTTGAGGCAATCATTTCTGCGGTGCTTAAGCACTGAAAAAAAGACCAAGTAATAGTATTATGTTTGAAATCCTTGTACTTATAACATACACAAACACACACACACACACGAACCGAACTCAGATAAATGTAAACACGTGTGTATCTCTCTCACTCTCTCACACTCTTTATTCTCTCCCTTTTGTACTTATATGTATATATATATATATATATATATATATATATATATATATACATACATATACATACACAGACATACATATATACATATATATATATATAAATATCTGTATATATATATGTGTGTGTGCATATGAATATATATATATACATACATATATACATGCATATATACATATTTATATATATCTATATCTATATACACACACACATATATATGTATACACATAATATTTGTGTGTGTATAAATATGCTAAGATACACATATATAGTTTGGAGTGTAACCATATTGTATATATAAATTTTTTAAATATATATCCCTCACATAAGTGTGTATGTGTGTGCTTATGTATGCATGTGTAATTGTTTTTGTGTCCGTGTGAAAATTCTCTCCGCCATTGTCACATGCTCCTCACACTATGGACATGAACGTATATTGGATTAAAAATCAAAATCAATGACTAATATCTAGAATATGCTAATTTTCGTGAGAATTCCACATAAGATATCCATGAATTTTCATTGGTCCTGTATATCTTTGAATATTCTTTGATGTCCCCCCCCCTTTTTTTTCATCGGTTCCCTATCCTTACCGAATCTGTCAAACAGCCACTCTTCAAAAACGGAGAAGCGATCTGAGATGCAAACACGAATAGGCTTGTTCCGCAACACAATCTCTCCGCCGTTTATTTTAACATTGCGGAATTGAATCGGATTTTTACAGAGTGTATGTTGCTGAACGAGCGCGTGTAACCCGATATGAAAGGGCAACAAATGAAAATGATTTACGTGCAATATTACATCAAAGAGAGATTAAACAGATGAACACACTCACACACATGTGTGTAAGTATGCATGTATATATATATATATATATACTTACGCACACACACACACACACACATACACACACACACACACATATATATATATTTAGTGCATTGATATACACATATATGCCTATATAATGCGTGTATACATGTATAAGTATATTTCCATATATATACACCGTATTATACATATATGTGTATTTCCTACATGTGTGTGTGTGTGTGTGTGTGTGTGTGTGTGTGTGTGTGTGTGTGTGTTTGAGAGTTTGTGTGATTATAGATAAAAATATGTCTTAAAACTTGGGCGCGACTTCGAATTTTCGTTTGAAAAAGTCAACTCAAACAATATTCTATATAGGTATACATACGCATACAAGCACATAACTACGCCTGCTAATACATAGAGATACACTATGCACTATATGTCTCGCTTTCGCTTTATCTTTTTACATATATCTATATATATGCATATGCCTGTGTATGTATATATATATACACAAGCACAAAAACACACATATACAGATAACGCGCACACACACACAATCACGCACACACAGAAACACGCACAGACACACACACATATATATATGTGTGTGTGTGTATACATACATACATACACACACACACACACACACACACACACACATATATATATATATATATATATATATATATATATGCTTATGCATATATTCATTTCTGTTTCTTGGATTGCGAATTTTTCTAATTCATTTCTTCCCAACATTGATCTCCTATTTTCGTTTTTCTCTTGGGAAATCGGGAGCTGTAACATGCTGTATATGATTTTCTCGTATTTATCTTCTGTTCTCTACTGTACCATTCTTTTATGTCCTATATCTGATTGCTGTCTACGTATAAATTTCGTAATATTGTACGTTTTCTATTCAATTGGTTATATCTATAATAACAACCTAGCTGATTGCATTTCAATGACAAATTGCAACGCAAAAGTTGCAGGCGTATAATCGACGAGTAAAAATAGAAACCGAGAAGAAAAAGGAAAGAAAAAAAAATGTGAAAAATTTCAACAAAGAGATATCGTAGGATTTAAAGAGATGACATATTCGGATGAGCTTTGTTCATGCCATGAACACAAAGAAGAACAGAGAAAAATAAAAAAAATAAAGGGAAATTTAATGCAAAAACGCCCAAAAAACCCCAAAACCTAAAAAGTGCTATATTCTTGGAAATCATTAGATCTATAATTAACATTATGAAGATAAGTTATATATACATAAACATATATAAACATGTACATATAATACATATACATATATTTATATATACATATATATGTATATAT